>NC_087064.1:36659713-36714503 GCF_963678635.1 Symsagittifera roscoffensis | reverse complement strand
GAATTGTACATGTTTTTTGTACATTTAAAATTTACGTTGACGTGACACAAACAAAACTTTTCATGACAAAACAGGACTTAAGTCAAGAACGAGTTTTTTTCATTTATACAAAAATAAATAAACCCATACAGACATCAGCCCGAAATTGAGATTTAAAAACCATACAAATTTAGACACTTACATATCCGCATACTTCATATATAAATAAAAACATTCGTTTTTTCACACTGCATATGAAATAGCTAGTGAGAACTATTTAAAAACCTGAAACAAAAATTTAAATGATTTTAGTTATTAGCTTTATTACTAATTAAAATTGCACATATTAGGTTAGTTGGGTTAAGAAACGAATGATTAGTTTTGTAAAACTATATCACACACTATATGTCTATGTAGGCATAGAAAAACGTTTTAATGTTGTATCTGGTAACTTTTTAGTATGTGGTGAACTATTCAGAAATCAAAATCAAGAGCAGCAAAAAAATGTAAGATGAATTGTTTTTCTAATTAAAGTGGCATTTCTGATGGCATAATTTTGATCGCATAAGTGAATTTATACTTATGAATCATTATAAACAAATGTATATAACCAAAAACATACAAAGTAGACATTAATCATGCTTACATTTACAAATAAAAATTGATTACAATGCCTATCTGTACGCACTAATTTTACGTATCCAAATCTAATTGATAACCTGTACCCACTCAGCATCTGGTGAAACAATCTAGAATAATGATGAGAAGTAAAAAGAAGAATTTGGATTGATTTTGACATCGAATTTTATTTCCAATTACAATTATATATCCTAAATTGATTCGAAAACGTTTTGGAACAACATGCTTGTACATCTTTTTTGATATAACATTTCCAATACAAGCAATTCGTGAAGCATGTAAATATCGAACATGCAATGCACACAATTTACGCATAATTATTTTACTTTGTAGTATCTGGTTGAACATAGTACAGATACAACACCTAGTAAAATGTTCTAGAAAATCTCAACTACTCTGGAACTAAAGCTACATTGAGTTTGATTTGTGGCTTAACTCTTACCTAATGTTACACTTCTGAACATATATACATAAAAATTAACCATTACACATACCGATAAACAGGCGTAAAAAATCAAACAGGGACTTATATACATAAATTCTAGTTTATTCGAACCATTCGCTTATCAGCCAGTGATAGATCATACACAGCGTAGCCAAATTGGATAAGTTTCCCAGCTGATAAACGAATTCTGGTAAGACTAAACCAGGTTAAAATGCAAAGGGTTTCTTTTTGAAAATCTTTCTGGTTGTGGACTGACATCTATACCCAATCATAAATCTCAATCGAACATAGAGAAATTTATGTGTTCATTTTAGAATAGCCGCTGAATACAAGATATGAATGTGAGCCCAAAACTATGCTGTGTAATTTGAAGAAAAGTCTATAAAATTACTATCAAAAGTTAGAAAAGATGTGGTCTTGATTATACAAAACAAAGCATTTATCTGCTATCTCATTTCCAATTCATGATAAGACTTGTTCTGTTTTTAGCGCAATAACAACGCCTCTGCAGGCGCGTGCTTTCATCATTTGATTCATAATTTTACCCGTGTGAATTCAATGTTTGCTCTCGGTTACCGCAAAACTTCATAAAAACTCTATGTGTAAGTTTTGACTGATTCCGCTCAAGAACGTCTTTTTTTGACAAGACTGCTCACGGAGATTTTCTTTCCTTATTAGACAACAATTGAATTCAAATAATGATAATTGGATTGAACTAAATCACATATTTTTCATTTAGGTTATCTTATTCTATTTATATCTTTTAAAAGTATGGTTTAAAAGGCCATCAGAAAAGATGAATTTTTGATCATCGGAGTTTATATCATCGATTCAGCGCAAATAGCCAAAGTTATGCTATTCAAGGATCTAGATTTACTCATCTCCTTATGAGCGCATTCCTCTTTCGTAGAGACAAATTGAATCTTCCCAAAAGCTGGAGAGGCCCAAGTCGGCCTGGAAATGGAGCCACCAGCTTCAGCTTGTTACTCATGTTGCAGAAATCAGTCTAACAGTGAGCCCTTGGTGCAGTAGGCAGACAACCGATATTAGCCAAAAGTAAACGCCAGTTGCTCGCAAAAAAAACAAGAAAAAGGATAGGAACGCATCAATCTCTGTTATACGTGGCGTCAATTGAAAAGTTTTCAGTCTGTTTTGTGTTTTGTGCTACTTTTTTTCAAATAGTTAAGTTGAATTTATTAATGTTAAGCTGTTTGTTTTGTAATCTAAACTAAACAAAACAAAACAAAAAGAACAAGAGTTTTTTTGCTCTTAATTCTTTAAAATTATTTAAAAAATTGTGTTTCATTTAGGATCATGTCTAAAAAACGGTCGCTCTAGAGAATTCAAAATCGCAAAAAAAGATTGGGTTGTTTATTTTGCACAAATTTAATAATTTACTGAAAGTTTTCTTTATTACTGAAAAAATGGGTTGAACATCAGCTTAGAACAACTTTTGTTTTCTCTAAAACATACCCTTTACCGTTAGTTTTATCATAGTTAAAAGATTATTTTCTAAGATACTATAGCTCAAACTATCGATATTGCATAAATACGGGGGAAAAAGATGAAAAAAAGAACAGTTGAAACTGTATTAAATAGCTTTTTCAGAACCAAATATATTTTTTTCAAACAATAAAAGTTTTGATGGTTTGGCGAGAAAACATCATAATGTGCAATTCTATTCAATGTAACTTTGTGTACGGTTAAACCTGCAGCCTAATTGTCAACTGAAGATATATCAAACTACAGAACTAACAAATGAATAAAAAAACAAAGTTTTTTGAAAAAGATTACAATTCTTAGAACAATGGCTAAAAATTTTGTTTCGAACCAAAACTTCCACTGTCTTGAATTTTCTGTACAAAACTAAAAAATAATTTGAAAGCAATTTTCGATATGTCAAAAAACTTTAATCGGACCGTCCAACAAAAAACTTTCATCAATTTGTTGAAATTTTCCCGTCCTATGCAAGTTAGCAAGCCTTGGTTTTTTCTTCTGACCACTAAAAGCGCTTCTCATGACTCACTGGTCAACTTTGAGGTGAAGTTTAATACCGTTGGAAAATTCGTTTAGGAGATCAACGGACATATTAAAAAATTGTTTATCGCCCTTTTTTATTTTTTCAAAAATGAACAACATTGCTAAATGGTGTAAATGAGTTGACTGAAAGCTGGCATTTCTTTGCAAATCTCTGCATGCGACGTTTGCATTGTAAAAATCAAATTGTGTATGTAGGTTTGGCTGTATTTGAATATATTCATACGTAAAACGTAATGAATATATTTTTGTGTGAATATTTTTAGTAATCTATAAAAAAAAATGCAAGAAAAAATACTTTTTGTGTATGCGTGTATGAATGCAAATTGATGTGTTTGTAAGTATGAGAACAATTTTTTTTCCTTATGCGCGTGTAAACCAAAAAAATTGTAACTAGAGGAATAACTATAACCCAACTTGAATTTTACTAAGGTTTCTAGTTTTTCTTGAAAGTTTGACAAGATACTATAAGCATAGTATATATGTACGCACATATGCTTTGCGTATGTGTGTATTTGTGTAAACTGTATGTATCTATGTAAAAGTGTACAACTTTTTGCATGTATAAATCTAATTAATCATGTATGTACATACTATTTGTGTGTACTCATGTGAGTATTTAGAAGTTATGTAAATTTATATGTTTTTATGTAAGTAGGAACTCTTGACTGCATGTCCGCTTGATTGAGTGAATGAATACAAGCTAATTTTTGAATCAATGTATATTTTTAGGCAAGTACTTATGCATATTCGTATATCAGTATGAAAGGCACGTTTATATTATTGTATGTAAAGACGTATGAATGCCAGTCTGTAATGCGTGATTCTTTTTGTCTGAATGTGTGTATACATTTGTCTTGAAAGTGTGAACAGAATGCAAAATAGTTTGTGTGTTTACATATGCTTGTGTTTTAAATGTCAGCAGAAATAATAAGTAAAATCTTTGCATGTATGTAAGCAAAATTTGCGTGTGTGTCTATTTATGTAAACTGTATGTATCTATGTAAAAGTGTACAACGTTTTGCAAGTATAAATGTAATTAATCATGTATGCACATACTATTTGTGGGTATTCATTTGAGTTTTTAGAAGTTATGTGTATTTGTATGTTTTTATGTAAGTAAGAATTCCTGAATGCATGTCCGCTTGATTGAGTGAATGAAGACCAGCAATTATTTTGTATCAATGTATGTTTTTCAGTTTGAAAGCATTTAAAAGTTAGCTGGTTTGCAAATTGTACAAACTTATGATTAAAGTTTTATGTCTGTTTAAAAGGAAAGTGAGTACACATGAGTAGTTGCATGCTTGTAAAATACAATCCATGTCTTTTTGTAGGCAAGTACTTATGCATATTCGTATATGAGTATGAAAGGCACGTTTATTTGATTGTATGTAAAGACATATGAATGCCAGTCTGTAATGCCTGATTTTTTATGTCTGAAAGTGTGTATATATTTGTCTTGAAAATGTGAAGTGAATGCAAGTTGGTTTGTGGGTTTACATATGTTTGTATTTTAAAGGTCAGCAGAAATATTAAGTAAAACCTTTGCATGTGTGTAAGAAAAACTTTTCGTATAATTGGTTGCAGGTTTAAAAGTATGTATGCAAGTATGTAAAACTTATATATAAATGGTAGTTATTTTGCATTCTTCTTATGTATGAGACTGTATGTTTGTGTTCATACCTTTATGCAAGACTTCATTTTTGAGTGTTTGTTTGTATGGAAATATTTTTGCATATATGTATGTAATTTTGTATCTATGGTTGTATGAATATCTCTAAGTAACTTTATGTTTGTATATATATCTGCAAGTACGTATCTATGTATCTATGTATGCATGTATGTATATATGTGTTTATGGAAGTTTGTGCTTATGTATACATTTATGTATGTTTGTATTCAGTAAGTGTGTATGTAATTGTTTTTGTATGTAAGTTTGTATGAATAACCTTATGTAAGTTTTTAAATGTGTATGAATAAACGTATGTCTGTAATAAAATACGTATCACTATATTTTGTAAGTATGCATTTAAGTTTGCAACTTATGAAAAATGTATTTATGTTTTTATGTTTATACAAGTATGCAGCTTTATATGTTTCGTGGGGTATGTATGTTTGAGTATAGTTGAAATCGTTTATTTTATTTTATATAAAAGTATATATGTAACTCAATTCAATTCCTTCTTATCTTTCTTCTTAAGTTTCTCGAATAATAGAAGATGATTAGGAGAATAATCAACCAGATACTATAATGCTAGTTTTTTTTCATTTTCTTGATTTGCGAAACAATTTGAAAATTTTTTCAAAATTTTTTTCCTCGAAATACTTGATCTTTCAGGTATCCTCATTATGAACAATTCAATTTGAAAAAGTGGCATATGCAGCATTGATTTTAATTTCAATTTATCTGCAGTCAATGATTATGAAAAATGTTTTTAAATTGTAACAGTAAAGATCAGTTTTCAAGTTTTCACAAAAAATTTCCGATGGAAGCAGCAAATAACAAGTTTATTTGGAGACAGCATAGAGTCCAAAGTGTTTGATGAACTGTTGCTCACGGAGATAAAGATAACGATTACCAAATTATTAGAGAAAATTGATGGTTTATTGAGGAAAATCATTGACCGTGCAGACGAACACGATCGATAGAAGAATTGTAGAAAATGACATGCGGCTGGTAGAGCTGAAGACGGTAAGCGAGCGAAGTTTAAATGACAGGTACTGTATAATTGAAGGATGATTGATCAATCTCTAAAAATCACAAATTTTCAATGGTTTTCATTCGAAAAATCATAATAAAGAATCAAACTTATAAACCCACAGAAAGGAAGCAATTGTGTAATCAGATAAACAGTCAGTATCACTTTTTTAAAATCAAGAATTATTTAGTCGATAGAGCGTTTTCTGAAATAGCTCAAAATGCTTACGCCTTTTGTCTTTGAAATTAATTGCAAGTCTTTCTGCATTGAGGCTCAAACTTTCATTTCCTCAAAGTAAACTGTCTAACAAACTTTTTGTTGGCAAATTAAACATGTCTTTGTTAGTCGTTCCAGCTTAAGATAACACAACATAATTGACTTTTGTCGAAATGCATTGAAACTACAAAATGGCACTTACAACATTTCGGAAACTGTTGTAGCCAAATTGGTGTGAAAGCATTGTTTAGTGTGAAACAGCCATCATCTTGACGGAATCCGAAGATTCAGGTAGAGTGTTAATGACAAGGCTTGATTTTTTATCTTGCAATTTCAAACAACTAACCGTTTTTCGAAAACATGTTTTGTTAATAGAGAAGACAAATATCGATGCAAAAATGAGAAGAAATATCATGATGCGAACTGTTTTGATACTTCTAGTGATCAGAACGTGAATGTGAAAGCTTGGATCCCCTCAAAACATATATTGAAAGAAAGTTTGATCTCTTGATAACACAATTAGTTGTTGATGAATAATCGAATATTTTGGTCAAAAAACCACCGTATTTTGAGAGGCAATAGAGTAATCATGGAAACATTCAAAAGATCAGATTTGTAAAAAAAAAACTCAAAATTTGATTTGTTGAGCAGAGGGTTAATCAATGATCATAACTGATAGCGCTTCAAACTTTTGAAAGCTCTAGCTAAAGTATAAAGCTCTAGCTAAAACCAATTTGATCTTAATTAGAAGATACTGAGAACAGTTGACCAGATTGTAGTATCAAATTAAAAAGTTATTTAATTGCATATTCTCTTAATGGAAAAATCAAAAAATTTGGATGGTCAAACTATAACTCCGAATTCATATCAAGTTTGTATTCATAACCTGTCTTAGTTTGTGTTCAGTCTTTCCCGATTGAATTTGCTCTAATTTGAATAACTGCTTTCCTTAAAAATCGCAAATAAATTTTCACCTGCTTTATTTGATGGTCACACTGTTCTGTCGTACATATTGGCACACAAATAACAGTTTTCCCCCAGTTTCTAGGTCCGCTTTGATGAATATTTTCAAAAAGTCTGTTAGCACAATAAAGTTAAAAAGAAATACTAAACGTTTCCGATGGAAGCAGCAAATAACAAGTTTATTTGGAGACAGTATAGAGTCCAAAGTGTTTGATGAACTGTTGCTCACGGAGATAAAGATAACGATTACCAAATTATTAGAGAAAATTGATGGTTTATTGAGGAAAATCATTGACCGTGCAGACGAACACGATCGATAGAAGAATGGTAGAAAATGACATGCGGCTGGTAGAGCTGAAGACGGTAAGCGAGCGAAGTTTAAATGACAGGTACTGTATAATTGAAGGATGATTGATCAATCTCTAAAAATCACAAATTTTCAATGGTTTTCATTCGAAAAATCATAATAAAGAATCAAACTTATAAACCCACAGAAAGGAAGCAATTGTGTAATCAGATAAACAGTCAGTATCACTTTTTTAAAATCAAGAATTATTTAGTCGATAGAGCGTTTTCTGAAATAGCTCAAAATGCTTACGCCTTTTGTCTTTGAAATTAATTGCAAGTCTTTCTGCATTGAGGCTCAAACTTTCATTTCCTCAAAGTAAACTGTCTAACAAATTTTTTGTTGGCAAATTAAACATGTCTTTGTTAGTCGTTCCAGCTTAAGATAACACAACATAATTGACGTTTGTCGAAATGCATTGAAACTACAAAATGGCACTTACAACATTTCGGAAACTGTTGTAGCCAAATTGGTGTGAAAGCATTGTTTAGTGTGAAACAGCCATCATCTTGACGGAATCCGAAGATTCAGGTAGAGTGTTAATGACAAGGCTTGATTTTTTATCTTGCAATTTCAAACAACTAACCGTTTTTCGAAAACATGTTTTGTTAATAGAGAAGACAAATATCGATGCAAAAATGAGAAGAAATATCATGATGCGAACTGTTTTGATACTTCTAGTGATCAGAACGTGAATGTGAAAGCTTGGATCCCCTCAAAACATATATTGAAAGAAAGTTTGATCTCTTGATAACACAATTAGTTGTTGATGAATAATCGAATATTTTGGTCAAAAAACCACCGAATTTTGAGAGGCAATAGAGTAATCATGGAAACATTCAAAAGATCAGATTTGTATAAAAAAAAACTCAAAATTTGATTTGTTGAGCAGAGGGTTAATCAATGATCATAACTGATAGCGCTTCAAATTTTTGAAAGCTCTAGCTAAAGTATAAAGCTCTAGCTAAAACCAATTTGATCTTAATTAGAAGATACTGAGAACAGTTGACCAGATTGTAGTATCAAATTAAAAAGTTATTTAATTGCATATTCTCTTAATGGAAAAATCAAAAAATTTGGATGGTCAAATTATAACTCCGAATTCATATCAAGTTTGTATTCATAACCTGTCTTAGTTTGTGTTCAGTCTTTCCCGATTGAATTTGCTCTAATTTGAATAACTGCTTTCCTTAAAAATCGCAAATAAATTTTCACCTGCTTTATTTGATGGTCACACTGTTCTGTCGTACATATTGGCACACAAATAACAGTTTTCCCCCAGTTTCTAGGTCCGCTTTGATGAATATTTTCAAAAAGTCTGTTAGCACAATAAAGTTAAAAAGAAATACTAAACGTTTTCTAGAAGCTCCGAAAATTGTTTCCTTTTTATTATAAAAAGTGGTATATGCAAGTCTTAGAAATGGCTGCAGCAAAATTAAGTGTTCATCAGTGTTCTCGTTTTTCAAGATCTTTACCCACTTCAACTTATTAGCTCTTTCAACCTTTCTATAAGATCGAAGTTTTTGTCATAGACTTCAGACGTTTTTTCAGTCTCCTGTAGACACGGAAAATGGAAATGATTGAAGAGTGAATTGATTGATGTATTACTAGCCCTCATGGAAATGATTGAAGAGTGAATTGATTGATGTATTACTAGCCCTCATTTAGATGAAAAATTTTGAAACTCAAAAGCGGCAAAAAACATTAGCGATTTTAAGAAAACAACAAGTTTGAAAAAAAAACATCATGAAACAGGATATCTCACGAGACAATAACTGTTTTTTATAATGTTTCATAAAACTTTGATTGACTGCACCCATATTTTTTAACATGAGAGCCCGAAATTGGATTTAAATTTTTTCCTGAATTTGTGGCATTCGTTTTCTTATCATTTTTTGCTTCCAAAATAAAAGTAATGATAAAATACTTTGAGGAGAAAAAGAATCTTTTTGAACTAGGAAAACTGAATTTTGTCGAATTTATGAAGTGGTCATTAAAATTTAGTGCTTTCCAAGTTATTCAACTTCTCCGGCAACCAAACAAACTCCATGAACAATGGCTCCTCTTCCAACCCCTGCCTCACTCCTCTTCACTTGTATGGCCCAATTAGAAAAATCATTTTTGCTTCTATGACGGAGTACAGCTCTTATGACATACAATGATCAAGAATGGCAACTATAACCAATAAAGAAAAAAGGAAATTGATGGCGCTTAGTTCACCTCTACTCAAACCTCGCTTAGTTCACCTCTACATCAACCTCTACTCAAAATAACTTTAGGCAGGGCATCAAAATGCGGGGATCAGAAATATGTCTCACAGGTAGCTTGGATACAGACCAATCTCATTGTTGCTTAAATTAAATTTAAAAGTGACAGAGGACAAAATTTAGCAGCAAATTGATATGTAGCAGTACAGTCACGCGTAAGAACCAAATCGTAAAATGAAAGAAAGCAGCTAAGACAAAAGACTTTAAAATCAGCAGTTAAAAAATTCATAAAAAGCAACAAGTCTGCTCGTATCAGGGCGGAGCCCTGAATGTTCCGACTGCCTTTTAAAGTTTATGGAGCAGTTATAGCATTAAAAAAATAAATGAAACAAAACAAAAAGAAAATTTTTTTCTCTAAAATTTGAAACTTTTTATGAAAATCATCCCCCCACACGCCATATAAAGTACAAAAGGATAGACTTAGCTCCTTGTAAAAAAACAATTATGGCGAATAAACTTCCGTCAACCAATTTAGAGCTATTTCTAAGACGGATTAACTCTCCGCTTACGCGTTAATAGCGCGAAATAGATCGCGCGTTAATTGTCCCATATTGCCCAAAATGCAATCTTTAAACCCCCATAAATTTACGATCAAAGGTGAAATATTTTATCAAATTTGAGCTCAAGACAAGAATACCTTTCGAATGATATAAAAAATTTTGTCAAAAAAGGCTAATTAAAAAGTCGGAATTTGTCAGGAGAAAAAAAACCCACCCCGAGCACAAATATTCCGTATCGAAAGTCGGAACAATAAACAATGCAGACGTACAGAAGTTTAAGAAAACAAATGATGGAACTTCATTCATAATTTTCATCACAAATTCTGAAGTTAAAATAAAAATTATAAATGCAATTTTATGCGGACAACGAATTAGAAGCAAAAAGTTCGATGTGTCAACTAGTTAGTGTTACCCCAGCTACGACTATTGTAGTTATCACCATCGGAGTTCTCTCAGCGATCAAGAATCTTATGAATCACCGAGATCCATCATAAGATTTGCATAAATAGAAACTAGCATTTAGATAAAAAACAGGACTGCTCGTATCAGGTCGAAGCCCTGACAGTTCCGACTGCCTTTTAACGTTTATGGAGCAGTAACAACATAAACAACATAAAAAAATTAAATGAAATAAAATAAAATGAAAAACTTTTTTTTTCTAAAATTTGAAAGTTTTTCTATAAAAATCATCACCCCACACGCCATATAAAGGTCAAAACAATAGATTTCGCTCCTTATAACAAATAGTAATACGAACTGATCCGATTTTGAGTTGATGGTTTTAAGCTGATGATTAGTTGTATATTTCTATAATCTTACTTTGGCCAGTGATCATAGTTGGCCATGTGAAGCCATCAATATTCAAAATAAGTTTGCTTCTCACAAGTTTAGCCAATAACTGATTGCTAAGAACAAATTGATGCCACGCAGGGATGTAACTTCTGAAACTTAAAAAAAGTTCTGCGAAATTGTCATTCATAATACAGCTTCAACGGCTCCGACCGCCCCTTAAGCCATAACAAATAGATTTTGGAAAAAAATTGAAAACTATAAATTTTGGACAATATCAAAGATCAAGTGTGAAAACTTGAGTCGCGCGAAATTAAAACAATCGATTAGCTACCTTCGATTAGATATCATCAAAAAGTAGACTTGTACAAGTATTGACCAAGCAGAGTGGAGTAAAAAAACAAACTCAAGCAAAAATCAAAATTACTCATTGTTCTAAAATTACGGAATATTTGTGTTCGGATTTTTTTCTTCAGACAAATTTCGACTTTTTAACTAGCCATTTTTGACAAAAATTTTTATACTATTAAAAAGATATTATTGTTTTAAGCTGAGATTTTAAAAGATATTTCACCTGTGATCATTTTTTGTGAAGCTATGGGGTTTAAAAATTGCTATTTTGAATAATTTGGGACAATTAACGAGCAAAATAGTTCGTGCTATTAAAGCGTAAGCGGAAATTTAATATAACTTGCAAATCGCTCCAAACTGGTCGACGGAAGCCTAATTGCAATAATTGATTTGTTAGTAGAAGCAAATTTTATCATTTTATACTTATATGGCTTGGGGATGGTTTTCACAAAAATTCTCAAAATTTTAATTAAAAAAAATTAGCTTCATTTTATTACTTTTAGTTTTTTCATGTTATTACGCTTCCATAAATCTTGAAAAGCAGTTGGAACATTCAAGGCTTTGCCCTGATATGAGCAGTCTTGTTTATCTCGTGCATTTGTTCGATTCGTTGATAAAGCGTTTGTTTACTTTTTGATGTGTCTACTTTATGGCTTGTCCACTTTTTGCTACGTAACCGCTTGCCTCAATTCACTTTGAAACGTTTTGTTGTGCGGGATAATTTGCCACACACAGGAAATTCACGTTACGCTTTCAGAATTATGGATAAAATTTTCAAAGTACGCATAAAATCTTCAAAATGCGCATTAATTGGCAATTTTCAAACTCCCAAAATTTTGCAAAAAAAGATTGGAGGTAAAATATGTGAAGTTAAATATTTTAAAATTTGAATTCAGGGAGTCGATATCTTCAATAAAGCAAATAAAATTTTAGTCAAAATTATGAATTTGATCGCTGAAAATTGACTGAACAAATTAAAGCCACACCAAGCATAAAAATTCAGTTTTCCTTAAATGTCGGAACAAAAACAAAATCAAACGAAAAAATTATGATACTCTTATTTACTTCCGTTCAATCGACGAAACGATTTTCGGTATATAACTCAAAGACTGCTAGCTGTGTCTTTAAAACTAAAGCATAACTGTTCTTATCTTCTCGTCTTTTGCATTATTTTTCCGACTTTCCGGAGCCATTTTTGACAAATTTTTTAGATATCATTCGAAAGGTAATGTTGTCTTGAGCTTAAATTTGAAAAAAAAATTCACCTCTGAACATTTTTCACAAAGCTGTGGGGGTTTGAAGATTGCCACTTTGGCCAATTTGGGACAATCAACGAGAGATATATTTCGCGCTCTTAACGAGTAAGCGGAGATTTAATCCGTCTTAGAAATCGTTTCAAATGGTTAAAGAAAGCTTATTTGCCAAATTGGTTGTGAAAATGGGAGCAAAATCTATCACTTTATATTTTATATGGCGTGTGGGGGGATGATTTTCACAAAAATTACAATTTTTGTTGAAAAAATTTCATTTCGTCTTATTACATTTAGCTTGTTTCTAGTTATCACTGCTCACCATTTTAAAGGCAGTCGGAACACTCAGGGCTTCGTCTTGATACGAGCAGTCTTGTTAATTTTTAATTCTTAATCAATAAATGCTTTTCATTTTTAAAATCTATCTGTCTTTTCTTTGAAAATTTCATAAAATAGCATCTTTATTATTATCTTGGTTTTATAGAGAAAAATAAACCTTGCATTTTTGTATGATTTTCTCCTCTTTTCATCTGGGTGAGTTTGTGTTACCTCACAAAAGTACCCATTTTTGTCTCGTGTAGGACACAAAAAAATACCAATTTTCAAGGTTTTTGACAAATGAGCTGGTTTATGACAAAAAAATTGCCAAAAGTCGTTGATATTTTTTCGTAGTGTATAACCAGTTATACACTGGAAAGTTTTTAAAAGTCTAAAAACTATAAGCTGCAAAACTACGAGTCGGCACAAAAGATCAATGATGCCGTCACAATATATTTGCATGGAAGAAGAATAAAGAAAGAGTACTTTGTTCATTCTGCTATTTGGAGCGGGAACAAGAGCAGAAACCAGGCCAGCAGCATAACAGTAAGCTCAGTGCACAAAGATTACAGTTATGTTGCTGGTGTGGTTACCATGGTAAACAACTCCAGTGGTGACCAAGTCAAGAAGATCATAATGAAGAAGTTCATGTGACTTGAAAGACGAACAGAACTCTAGAACCCTTCAATAGCTCTCTGTAGAAGAAAATGTAGCAACCAAAAATATTAAGCATCTATCAAAATTTTTGAAACTTCGTCAAAAAAGTTTTGATAAACAAAAACTTTGAATCTGTTCAAAAGAAAATTATTTCGCAAATCTCTCAATACTCTTCAATCATTTTCTCAATCCATTTGTGGAAGAAAGGCACACTAGCGAAGTAACTGCCCCCTTTGCAACGGACACCTCCGCTCGACCGAGCGTAACTGGCCACACCATACAGACATTCTGGCTTCTGGGTGCCACTTTTGAACGTATAGAGAGGACCTCCATCGTCGTAGTGACATATGCTTGTGCCCTTTTAGGTAGGATTGCTATTAGTATATAGATGGTTACAGGCAAAAAAAAGAATAGTGGAACATTTTGGTGTCAGTAAAAATTTGTTTTTCCTTTTCAATGGGACGTTTTTCAGTGTATCATTTTAAAACCGATTTGAAAATAAATTCTTTATTAAGTTGAGTCAAACCCATTTTTTCCAAGTTTCGAAAAGTACCGAAGAATAAAATTTCGAGTTTTAAGTGTTCCGTTTCCTGTTTTCCATGTGAAAGATTTCTCCGGCTAAAGATTAAATAAAATACAATGCCCAGCAACTAAATTAGACAGTCTTGTTCATAAACTTAGCGAAGTCTATGTGCACGGTAGTGATTTCTGTGAAAATGATTTTTGGTAAAAACTTGGCTATTTTTTTAGGAGGAGTTCCCCCCGAGTACATATCAAAAAATCATAATGAAAAATCCTTTTCGATCTTTATCATTTAGATCATCTACATCAACAAAAACGGCTCAAATGAAACTTAAGGGTTCAATCAGATAACAACAAAAATCAAGATTCTGACTTTCCAAATTGCTCTCAATTGGCACCTGAAAACAGGCTTGTAGTCTTACCGTGACTGTCATCCGGCCGGATTGGCACTACAAAAATTCTACATTTATCATAAGGAATTTCAGTAAGGTGCGTGATTCGTAATTGATTTTTTTATTGATATTCTCCCTAGGCTAACCAACCCACACAACCTCTATTATTAAACGTCAACTTTAAGCATAGATTGGCTGGAAAATTAAACGTCACTGATTGGCTGGAAAAGGTTGCTCTTTACCAAGTGAACGATTATTTCCCTAAATTAAATTAGTCGGGAAATTGCTCGTGTGAGCCAACAATTCAGAATTATTTAGCAACCCTGCCTCAATCCCGCTGTCTACGCAAATATTCTGCAAGCTGCACCAACGGAAGTCATATGGGTTTGAATTGGACAGCATAGTTGACTCGAAGAAATACGTCTCCTGAAGGGTCTTGCTGAGATTTTTGATATTATCCGAGATGGATCCCACCCCACACGCGCCCATTCGCTCTTTGCAGGGCGTATAGGGTGTGAGCTCCTTGCAAATTGGGAGGATTGACTTAGTTTTTTCTATGGGATCCAACAGTCGAACCATTGCCAAATCGTGCTTGAATCTCTCTCTCGGTTCGAACCTACAAGGAAAAGAAGAAAGATCCGTTGTGATCCTATAATTCCAGTGTTGAACCCCAAAAACTTTAGTTTCCATCTCTTTTTCTGGTTGCCATTTGGTTTTTCAAAGGTTCTGTTATTTGGTGTAACCAGGGGCGGATTTTTGGGACGCCCCCCTCAGGGATTCGACCCCCTGCCGACCCAAAGGGTCCCTCTTTGTACTATTTTGAAATATCCTTATTTGGTGACGGAACCTAAAATTTTTCTAAAAGCGCCTTTGGCACCAATTTGTACTAATTTTGAGGGGGAAGCGCGCGCCGAAAAACGCGTTTTTTTTGGTCAAAATTTTCTAAAAGTTGCCTAAAAACGCCTTTTTTGGCCTGTTTTTTTTCAAAATTTTGCCTGCGGCGTAGAAAATTGTACCCTAAATCAGGGTCTTTTTAGTGCTTTGGGAGAGTTCAAAATATTTGTTTGGTTGACCTAAAAAAAAATTGACAAAATTTTCAAAAAATTTTGAAAATCCGCCCCCCTCGAGAAAACCCTAGATCTGCCCCTGGGTGTAAACATATATATTGCGTCAATTTTTGGCTGAACGATCTTCTCCATCTCTTTTTCTGGTTGCCATTTGGTTTTTCAAAGGTTCTGTTATTTGGTGTAACCAGGGGCGGATTTTTGGGACGCCCCCCTCAGGGATTCGACCCCCTGCCGACCCAAAGGGTCCCTCTTTGTACTATTTTGAAATATCCTTATTTGGTGACGGAACCTAAAATTTTTCTAAAAGCGCCTTTGACACCAATTTGTACTAATTTTGAGGGGGAAGCGCGCGCCGAAAAACGCGTTTTTTTGGTCAAAATTTTCCAAAAGTTGCCTAAAAACGCCTTTTTTGGCCTGTTTTTTTTTCAAAATTTTGCCTGCGGCGTAGAAAATTGTACCCTAAATCAGGGTCTTTTTAGTGCTTTGGGAGAGTTCAAAATATTTGTTTGGTTGACAAATGGAAAAAAAATTGACAAAATTTTCAAAAAATTTTGAAAATCCGCCCCCCTCGAGAAAATCCTAGATCTGCCCCTGGGTGTAAACATATATATTGCGTCAATTTTTGGCTGACCGATCTTAAGTTTTTTCAGAAGGCGTTGTAGGCTTCAGCGTATGATAATTTTCAACAGAAAGACGCGCGAAATATATGCAATGCAGTTTTTGACTTTTTTTGATTGTTTGATCATTCTCGTCAAAATGCCATTTTCTTTGAAGTTAGGCAAGTTTAGGTCATTTCAGTGTGAAACATAAAGGGCTGTGAACCACCGATCGGCTGACAAAATACGTTTGCTGAAGATTGAAACAAAACGCCGCGGCTAAGAAGACACATGGCCAGTAAAAAAATCGCAGATTTAAACTTTCACAAATGAATGTTTTTTAGGCTCACACAACAAAAAGGATTATTGTGATATTGCCATTGTTTTTAATTGCCATTGTTTATATGCATTTCTCAAATGAGCAGGTTTCAATTTTCAAAGACTTTTTGAGCTCCTCGCATCTTGGACGCTCAATATAATATTCTCAATTTCTATATATGTTTTATTCTCAGTGCAAAACTAATACACTTGCCCGTCGGGGAAGAACCATCCGACCACAGAGTGCTTGCGCCTTTTGGAATTCTCATATCGGAAGTCACCTGTTTCAACATGCAGAGAGCCCCCTGAAATAAGCGTGATTGTTTCCTTGCTCAAGACAAAATTATGTTCTTAGAAAAATTAGAAAAAATACGCTATAGATGATTTAGATCTAAACCACGGTAGATTTTAAAGAAAACAAGATTGCTCGTATCAGGGCGAAGCCCTGAATGTTCCGACTGCCTTGTAAGGTTTTATGGAGCAGTAATAACATTAAAAAATTAAATGTAAAAAAATTAAAATTAAAATTTTTAATTTGAAATTTTTATGAAAGCCATCCCCCCACACGCCATTTAAAGTACCAAAAGATAGATTTAGCTCCTTAAAACAAATCTATTATGGCAAATAAGCTTCTTTCAACCAATTTGGAACGATTTTAAGACGGATTAAATCTCCGCTTACGCGTTAATAGCGCGAAATATCTCGCGCGTTAATTGTCCCAAATTGGCCAAAATCCAATCTTTAAACCCCCATAACTTTACGAAAAAAGATCACAGGTGATATATTTTTTCAAATTTGAGCTCAGGACAACAATACCTTTTGAATGATAAAAAAAATTCCGTCAAAAATGGCTAGTTAAAAAGTCGAAATTTGTCTGAAGAAAAAAAAACCCACCCCGAGCACAAATATTCCGTTACTTTCGTATCGAAAGTCGGAACAATTACGAAAAACCGTTATCGAAAAACCAATAAATTACGAAAATTACGAGTATCTACTGTAGTCACTAGTATACGAGTAGACTCTATTGTAGTCGCTTTCGACCAAATTGGTCTAACAAACAACAAATTTAATCATAGTTAATACAAAAAGTTCCAAGAGTAGAAAAAAATCGAAAACATCTAAAATTACAGTTTTAAATTAAACCGTCAATAAAAGCTCTGTTTTTGATTTACTTCAAAAAGGAAGGGCAATCAAAATAGGTGTAACGCTGCACTGCAAAACTTATTCCAAAGTCGTGCCGTGTAATTTAGTATCCGTGTAATTTAGTCTGAAAACGAAAAAGTTGAGAACAGGCATTTATCTACTTCAAGCGCGGAACCAAAGCCCTATTTTGGAGTTCAAATAACGACTAAAAAGGGGTTTGCTATGGTTCCGCGCTTGACGTAGTCAAATGGTGCCGAAAACACAAGCTAATTATAATTCCACTTCTCAAGCCCTTTGAGGCTTGTTTTGGGTCTCTAAAGATTAAAGCTTGACCACAGCGTTCTCTAGTATGTTGACCTTAATATCACTTTATCAATAAAATACGTAAAATTGTCATCTAACATAAGTTACAAAACAGTCATACAGTCTCAACTACACTCCCCCTTCAACTAAATCTAGAACATCATACTAAAATAATCAATTTGCTGCATTAAATTTGTTTGAGTTTAAAGTTCAATATCAAAAATCCGAATCCAGACAAACCACAACTTCCCCCTCTGGTCTAGGTTTCTGTTCTTATATCTCAGAGGATCTCCAGTTCATCGAGAATTTGCCGCTGATCCTCCTCCGTCATGCTGATGGCCGACTTTTTATCCCCTATGTCTAAACCGTATGTGGCCATCGCACCACCAGAGTCGCCGCTGATAACTAACTTAACCAGGAGCATCTGCCCCGGTAATATTTCCTGAACCGGCAGTACATCTTCTTCTATAGCCAAAGGCAGAGTTCGGTTCGCCTCATCCGATGGCAAACTTCGATGTGCTTCATCAGTGATTCCTAGTTCTCCCTTGGTGGTTGTTGTCTCAGATGCTTGCTTCTTCTGCACCTGGATTTTTTCACTCTCGATGTGTATGCTCGTAGTTCGCCTTGACACTGGTACTGTCACTCCAGATTCGACAACCACTCTGTCGAAAGGCTCTCGTCCGACCTCGTCAATGGCCTCTCATGTCCTCCGAATTTCCACTTGGGTTATATATACCAACTTTCCGCGTGAGGGGTTTTCCAACTAATCGGAATACGCGCTAAAGTCCTAGTTATAGCACGTGAAATCGGATTTCGTCCGAGTTGTTGCCCTGAGTATCAATTATCCGCGCTGTGCCATTGGTATAATTGACGAATCTACGTAACTTGCCAAGAACATCCACAAAGTACCTCGAAACCTTCTGGTCCAGACCTGTGAGTGCGAACTAGTTATAATCAGCCCCCAATAGAATCGACACATTTCTCGATCGAAGCATGTTCTTCTGTTGTCCTTTTTTTGGTTTCGGTATATTATTCGGGCTGTTAGTCTTTTTTCTTACTGTCGTGTGGTCTCCTCCATGCACTTCTCTATTGTTCTACTGGTCGTTTTCAAACATGAGGGTCTCAGGGCCGTCTGTGATAACACATTCAAACTTTACTCCGAGATGTCTTTAGTGGTTACCACTTTAGTCGCATGTGTCTCAGAATTGATTGTACTTGTGAAAAATCGTTCTCCGAGGAATTTTGGCTGCCTTCGTTCCCTAAAGGTCTCGTGTTATCATGTAGGATGGGCTTAGGACTTTGGGCTTGGGACTTTTGGCTCCTGGATCTCGCCCGAAAAACCGATGTGGGATTGCAGGCTCCATTTTGATCGCTTCACGAATCGTTGTCAGTTCGCCCTCCTCTTTACGCCGACAAGATAGGTCCAGTATTCATTGTCACCACTCTATTAGCCTCTGAGACTGAGTAGTAGACAATTTGTCCAGGTTGTCGGTTTTTGAAACTCTTTGACGCCCTAGTTCGCAATCGGTTTTTCTGCCAGCGTCGGATCTTCTGGCTTCTCCTGCAGTATCTTGATCGTAACGTGATTTAAGATCAGGCTTCTGTAGACATCGGTCCTTTTGACGAGCTGTATATGCAGATCGGTTTATAAGCTAAGCCTGTTGTATCAAATAATGGCCTGCGTGGTGATCTAACCGTTGGGGACTCTGCGTTGGCCTGCAGGGCTGCCTCTTTGCGTTGATACAATTCGTCCCGTATCGATGCTTTCTCCAGTTTCACTACTGATTCTGATGCTGTGTCACCTAGTCTTATCAAAATGTCAGATTAATCCATTATTTTTTCCGAGTTCAATGCAACTGTATGAACAGAATTAGGCACCACCTTCTAATTTAATAACTCGAAAAATGGTTGCCACTTTAATTGATTTTGAGTTTTCGGTAAAATTTGATAAACTTTTTGCTGTGCGGTTAGAGCCGGCGCTTCATTTTTTTCCCGGTTGTCTCAACTTGTGAGCCTGTGGAGCTCCCGCCAAGGAGTGTTCGATCCTTTAGTGAACACCCATCATCGTTTCGTCGTCCGTACTGGTGCAGTATTGCATGAACCGCGCGGGAAACATCTTCTTGTTTCGGATTGAGTAATAAAACACGTTTTACCATAATAATTTACTTAAGGAGGCACTGTTCTCAACCGTAAGCCAAAAAGTATTCAGTTTACAGCGCAAGCGAGCTCAGTACGGTGAACAACACAATGATTGGTGTTTAGTTGTTCTTATCGTGAAAAAAAAATTCAATTAAAGCTGTTTTCAGTGCAGGTCTAAGTTTTTGGAACAAGTACACTGCTAGACGTTCCCGCATTCTACATATACACCTTTCCATCAGTTCGGTCGCTCGATGGTTTCACACCGGTGCAGAAACTAACTGAAAGTTTTTCTTTGTGCAAAAGTCACGTATTAATTTCTCTACAAACCCTAAACCTGGGTCTGTTCGACATGCCCTTGGGATCTTCAAGCACCGTTGCTGTTGTTTTTTTGTAATTTGTATCGACTGATTTTTGAAATTCTATCTAGGTTATCAAATACCTTTTTGCTCCCCGTACCGGCGGCAATGGTCGTAGAAAACCCAGATGCAATTTTTGTTTTGGCTCTATAAAATATCCAAATACCACTCTGATATTAGCGACTTCAAGTTTTTATCCAATTTGACGCATTCCCTGCAGTTCGGTGCTGTTGACTGATTTTTGCGATTTATAGGTGGCCACAAGAAATAGTTGTTCGCCACTTTGCGCATCTTAAACGTTCCTTTAACTGCTTTAAGCAGTCGCATTTTGATGGCAGCCGCATCACCAGATTGTCTTCAAGTTCAGGAAATGGAATGCCATTTGATTTTTGAAGTTTATGAAGTTAATGGTTGAACCATTGGCCTCACTTTTTATTCTGTTCATAAATTTTGGCAATTAACGCCTCAACTACTCAATTAAGGATTTCATCCTCTTTTGTAAGGATCGGAATTGACTACGCATCAAAAATTTCGGGCCAGTCAAAAAGAATTGTAGGGAACATCATCTCAGGGGAAATAACTTTTGTGACAGCCGTTGACTTTTATCAGTGGCTTTTTTCCCATGGACATTTATCGAAGGTAGCTTCCTGATCTCCTCTCATTTTATAGTTTCCCACGGCAAGGCGTTTGTCAGACTCCCGTGTTGGGACCAATATGTCGTCTAGAAATACATGTACCACTGACAGATGCCCTAATATACACTCCATCGCTCGCTGGAACTCGTTGGGCATATCTCCCAAACCATAAAACCCCGTTTTAAAGCATTAAGCGTATTTCAATTCGTTGTTGGAGATCGAGATGACCTCGGTAGTATTACCGCTGGCTGCATTTTCAACAAGCTCATTCATATTAAGCATTTAATAGAGGTGCCAGAATTTATGTTCGCTTATCAGTTTCGAGTTTAACGCTAATTGTTCAGACCCGTCGCGTTTCGCCGTCAGGACTGTAGGCAAAATTTAAAAATCCTTCTTAAATTTCCCCAACTTGACAATATGATAATTTTAAAACAGTTTCTCCAAGGTTTCTTCAACTTTAGCCCGTACGTGAATAGGGACCCGTTACTCTTACCTGTATCGTGTGTAACGGTTCCTTCAGTACATTTTTTCTGACAAACAACCCTATGAATTCGTTTAAATACAATTGTTATACTTTCGTTGAAATGGCGAGTACTGAACTTGCTTTTTTTCCTGGTTCCTGAAACTTTCAATCAACGCTTTTGACACGTGTCGTTGACGTACTTCAATTCCTAATGATGGCAAGAGGTTTTTTCCAATGATATCTTTGTGGCTCTCTTGGTAATGAACAACTATTTACCCGCGGCGGATCATCACTCCGATTCAATATTAGTGCAAATAAGGGCAACGATTCTTACAACCTGTCGGTCGCGCTATAGATGATACTGCTAATTTTGTTTGGGACCGACTTCACCATTTAGTACCTATACTGAAGCTGGTGAAACTTAACCTGCAAAATTCACTTGGATTTCCCTTTCCTACTGATTTTTGCCAATTCGGATTCTTGGTAATTTTTATTCTTATTAGTTGCCTGGTCCTATACTGTCCGTATCAAAAATTCTCCGAATTCGCGTTGTTTTTTTTTTATAATTGCGAATTGTTTTTTTTACCGATTTCATTGATTTTTTAACCGATTTGATCACTCAGTAACTTTAAATTCTCCTTATCGGGCTGGTCTTGTACTGTCCGTATCGCAAAAACTCCGATTTTTTCATCATCTTTCTCTGTTTCTAAATTGGGAATCTAGTTCATTCCATAGTGGTTGAAATTGTAAGAACCGTCAGCCTGTCTTACTGTTTTCTTTTCGCAATATTTAGCAAAATATCCCCTACCGCTACAGTTACTGCAAATGGTTTTTTCGCCGTAAAATGCTCCTCTATAGTTTGATTTTATTCAATTACCGCAATTATGACATTTGTACAACCTTGACCTTTGATGTCATTCACTGGTTTTCTCTGGATGTATCTAGGTTGGTTGCTGCCGATTAGGCTCTGTCGCCCTGGAAAGAATGTATTTCCTTCAAACTTGGGTAAGACACCGATCACCCTTTTGCACACTTATCCCCCTCTTTCTCTTACCGCCGCATACTGAATGCAACGATCGAGCATAGCGTTTCCATGCATAGCTGTTTCGTAACTTCTTCATTTGTTATTTTGTAAATGAAAGTTTCCCGCACTATTGGCTCTTTTTTCGATCCAAAGTCATAGCCGCTTTTTAAAATGCTTATGGCACCAAAAAATTGATCCATTCTTTTATTAACCTTTTGTTTCCACCCAAAGAGAATGAAGCTTCGGAAAGTTAATATCGACATTTTTACTGTTGGGATATTCCTGGAAAAAGTCGTTGGCCATGTTTCCCCAACAAAAAAAAACATCTTTGATTCAGTCTCTTATCAGCTTTTCTTCTGGTAATTCCTTTAAACAACAGCTTCTCTTTGTCTGTTTGACGGGTCTCCTCATCTCTCTATGCTCTGATGGGTTCAATATTGCGACATTCTCTCTCAGTTCTCGCTGTCGCATCCTCTGTACCCGCCGGCTGTTCCAACGTAGATTTTTTCCGGTTGGGAGTGTTACTTAATACATCTCCGGTGTCTGTTTCTTCCTGAACAATCACTACCAACTGAAATATCTGTGCCCAATCGTCGCAGGGATCAGCGGTTCTTGGAGGGACCATACCAGAACACATCTCAGCCACAATAGCTGGACTTTGTTTCTGACTGTGTCACGTGGAAATAATTTTAACGTACTCATAACAACATAAGCAAGAGAATAAAAAAATACAATCTTTTTTATTCTGAACGGTCACGCTCACCACTGGCAACACGCTACCACAACGCTATCTAGTACTTTGACCTTGTTATCACTAATTTAGAAGCATATGAAATAACGTTATCTAACATATGGTACATAACAGTCATACATTCTCCGCTACATACCGGGTTCCAGGCAGAAGCCAGCGCATATCGACCTGCGTGCGTGCGTTCATGTAGCTACGCCTTTGTGTATTTAATTCAATTACTTATTTTATTGATTAATAATTTTAAAAATTTTAATTCAGCGAATAGAATGAAAAAGCCGTAACTATTCTATCAATGTGTGTTTAGTTATTTACATGCCACTGACTTAATTCCATTTCGCGTGATTTACACGTTTCAAGATATCAACGGTTTTTCAAATGAAAATTGTTACCGCTTGATAGAGTTAAAACTTCTCTTGTGTCCATTGCCAACCTAAATTTTAATTTCACCAAATTTTTTTCCAGATTCAAACTCAGGGGGTTTTGAGGAGGAATCTTCTGTTATACAAAAAAATGTGAAAAGCCTGGATCCGGTGATTCGCCTGCATTTCTAAGCGCACTCTTAGATGAAAATATGGCAAACACGAGTAGATGCTGGTTTTTCAGAGCTGGTGATCTTATCAGCTTAATATCCTGATAAATTTGGCGTTCGTCGACACAGATAGTTTGAAGACTTTTTCATAAACCACATAAATTGTTGTATTTAACTTTCTCCCGAATGAATAGCTTAACATTATAAAGGCTGTCTGATCGTAGCATTGCGAAACTGATTGTAATTTAAGCTAGTTTAGTTCTAGTGATGCGAATCAATGTCTGCCTCTCAACCTAATTTGTTACAAATTCAAACTGGTGCCTTTGCGAGGTTTCTGTTCACAAAATATCAAACAATAGTACCTCAAAACATCTATTCAATTTCGGAAACCTCTAACTTTTGGAGTAGGTTCATTGAGTCTTTTACAACCAGACAACCATTATCGAAATATTATACTGCCCCGGGTTGTTTTGATTCAATGAAAAAAAAGACCACAAACAATTGACGCATTCCTAGAATTTGAATTTAATTTGAATCGCAATGTGAGAGAAAGAATTCAAATTTTAGTTTAGATATTTTATTTTGGTCTTAGTCCAGCGTGTGAAAAGCCATGCAGATGAAAATGACAACAAAGTTAACAAGACTGCTCGTATCAGGGCGAAGCCCTGAATGTTCCGACTGCCTTTTAAGGTTTATGGAGCAGCAGTAATAACATAAAAAAATTAATTGAAATAAAATAAAATGTAAATTTTTTTTTTCTGAAGTTTGAAATTTTTTATGAAAATCATCCCCCCACACGCCTTATAAAGTACAAAAAGATAGATTTCGTTCCTTGTAACATATGAATTATGGCAAATAAGCTTCGTTCAACCAATTTGGAACGATTTATAAGACTGATTAAATCTCCGCTTACGCGTTAGTAGCGCGAATTATATCGCGCGTTAATTGTCCCAAATTGGTCAAAATGGCCAAAATGGCTCTCTTTAAACCCTCATAACTTACCGAAAAAGGATCACAGGTGAAATATCTTTTCAAATTTAAGCTCAGGACAACAATACTTTTCGAATGATAAAAAAAAAATTCCGTCAAAAATGGCTAGTTAAAAAGTCGAAATTTGTCTGAAGAAAAAAAAAAACCCATCCCGAGCACAAATATTCCGTTACTTTCGTATCGAAAGTCGGAACAACAAGACTGCTCGTATCAGGGCAAAGCCCTGAATGTTCCGACTGCCTTTTAAGGTTTATGGAGCAGCAGTAATAACATTAAAAAATTAAATTAAATAAAACAAAATGAACTTTTTTTTGTAAAATTTGAAATTTTTTATGAAAATCATCACCCCACACGCCATTTAAAGTACAAAAAGAGAAATTTGGTTCCTTGTAACAAATCAATTATGGCAAATAAGCTTCATTCAACCAACTTGGAACGGTTTATAAGATGGATTAAATCTCCGCTTACGCGTTAATAGCGCGAATTATATCGCGCGTTAATTGTCCCAAATTGGTCAAAATGGCAATCTTTAAACCCTCATAACTTTACGAAAAATGATCACAGGTGAAATATCTTTTCAAATTTGAGCCCAAGACAACAATACTTTTCGAATGATATAAAAAAAATTTCGTCAAAAATGGCTAGTTAAAAAGTCGAAATTTGTCTGAAGAAAAAAACCCACCTCGAGCACAAATATTCCGTTACTTTCGTATCGAAAGTCGGAAAAACAAGACAGCTTGTATCAGGGCAAAGCCCTGAATGTTCCGACTGCCTTTTAAGATTTATGGAGCAGTAATAACATAAACATCATTAACAAAATGAATATAAAAAAATAGAAGGAAATTTTTTTTTTTTTAATTTTTCTTTGAACATCATTCTCCCACACGCCATTTGAAGTCGGTCGCGCTATAGATGATACTGCTAATTTTGTTTGGGACCGACTTCACCATTTAGTACCTATACTGAAGCTGGTGAAACTTAACCTGCAAAATTCACATGGATTTCCCTTTCCTACTGATTTTTGCCAATTCGGATTCTTGGTAATTTTTATTCTTATTAGTTGCCTGGTCCTATACTGTCCGTATCAAAAACTCTCCGAATTCGCGTTGTTTTTTTTATAATTGCGAATTGTTTTTTTTACCGATTTCATTGATTTTTTAACCGATTTGATCACTCAGTAACTTTAAATTCTCCTTATCGGGCTGGTCTTGTACTGTCCGTATCGCAAAAACTCCGATTTTTTCATCATCTTTCTCTGTTTCTAAATTGGAAATCTAGTTCATTCCATAGTGGTTGAAATTGTAAGAACCGTCAGCCTGTCTTACTGTTTTCTTTTCGCAATATTTAGCAAAATATCCCCTACCGCTACAGTTACTGCAAATGGTTTTTTCGCCGTAAAATGCTCCTCTATAGTTTGATTTTATTCAATTACCGCAATTATGACATTTGTACAACCTTGACCTTTGATGTCATTAACTGGTTTTCTCTGGATGTATCTAGGTTGGTTGCTGCCGATTAGGCTCTGTCGCCCTGGAAAGAATGTATTTCCTTCAAACTTGGGTAAGACACCGATCACCCTTTTGCACACTTATCCCCCTCTTTCTCTTACCGCCGCATACTGAATGCAACGATCGAGCATAGCGTTTCCATGCATAGCTGTTTCGTAACTTCTTCATTTGTTATTTTGTAAATGAAAGTTTCCCGCACTATTGGCTCTTTTTTCGATCCAAAGTCATAGCCGCTTTTTAAAATGCTTATGGCACCAAAAAATTGATCCATTCTTTTATTAACCTTTTGTTTCCACCCAAAGAGAATGAAGTTGCGGTTCTTAACATTCGGTTCACAAAAAAAAACATGCCAGTTGACAGCTTTCAAAGCTTCGGAAAGTTAATATCGACATTTTTACTGTTGGGATATTCCTGGAAAAAGTCGTTGGCCATGTTTCCATAGCAAAAAAAAAACATCTTTGATTCAGTCTCTTATCAGCTTTTCTTCTGGTAATTCCTTTAAACAACAGCTTCTCTTTGTCTGTTTGACGGGTCTCCTCATCTCTCTATGCTCTGATGGGTTCAATATTGCGACATTCTCTCTCAGTTCTCGCTGTCGCATCCTCTGTACCCGCCGGCTGTTCCAACGTAGATTTTTTTCCGGTTGGGAGTGTTACTTAATACATCTCCGGTGTCTGTTTCTTCCTGAACAATCACTACCAACTGAAATATCTGTGCCCAATCGTCGCAGGGATCAGCGGTTCTTGGAGGGACCATACCAGAACACATCTCAGCCACAATAGCTGGACTTTGTTTCTGACTGTGTCACGTGGAAATAATTTTAACGTACTCATAACAACATAAGCAAGAGAATAAAAAAAATACAATCTTTTTTATTCTGAACGGTCACGCTCACCACTGGCAACACGCTACCACAACGCTATCTAGTACTTTGACCTTGTTATCACTAATTTAGAAGCATATGAAATAACGTTATCTAACATATGGTACATAACAGTCATACATTCTCCGCTACATACCGGGTTCCAGGCAGAAGCCAGCGCATATCGACCTGCGTGCGTGCGTTCATGTAGCTACGCCTTTGTGTATTTAATTCAATTACTTATTTTATTGATTAATAATTTTAAAAATTTTAATTCAGCGAATAGAATGAAAAAGCCGTAACTAATCTATCAATGTGTGTTTAGTTATTTACATGCCACTGACTTAATTCCATTTGGCGTGATTTACACGTTTCAAGATATCAACGGTTTTTCAAATGAAAATTGTTACCGCTTGATAGAGTTAAAACTTCTCTTGTGTCCATTGCCAACCTAAATTTTAATTTCACCAAATTTTTTTCCAGATTCAAACTCAGGGGGTTTTGAGGAGGAATCTTCTGTTATTCAAAAAAATGTGAAAAGCCTGGATCCGGTGATTCGCCTGCATTTCTAAGCGCACTCTTAGATGAAAATATGGCAAACACGAGTAGATGCTGGTTTTTCAGAGCTGGTGATCTTATCAGCTTAATATCCTGATAAATTTGGCGTTCGTCGACACAGATAGTTTGAAGACTTTTTCATAAACCACATAAATTGTTGTATTTAACTTTCTCCCGAATGAATAGCTTAACATTATAAAGGCTGTCTGATCGTAGCATTGCGAAACTGATTGTAATTTAAGCTAGTTTAGTTCTAGTGATGCGAATCAATGTCTGCCTCTCAACCTAATTTGTTACAAATTCAAACTGGTGCCTTTGCGAGGTTTCTGTTCACAAAATATCAAACAATAGTACCTCAAAACATCTATTCAATTTCGGAAACCTCTAACTTTTGGAGTAGGTTCATTGAGTCTTTTACAACCAGACAACCATTATCGAAATATTATACTGCCCCAGGTTGTTTTGATTCAATGAAAAAAAAGACCACAAACAATTGACGCATTCCTAGAATTTGAATTTAATTTGAATCGCAATGTGAGAGAAAGAATTCAAATTTTAGTTTAGATATTTTATTTTGGTCTTAGTCCAGCGTGTGAAAAGCCATGCAGATGAAAATGACAACAAAGTTAACAAGACTGCTCGTATCAGGGCGAAGCCCTGAATGTTCCGACTGCCTTTTAAGGTTTATGGAGCAGCAGTAATAACATAAAAAAATTAATTGAAATAAAATAAAATGTAAATTTTTTTTTTCTGAAGTTTGAAATTTTTTATGAAAATCATCCCCCCACACGCCTTATAAAGTACAAAAAGATAGATTTCGTTCCTTGTAACATATGAATTATGGCAAACAAGCTTCGTTCAACCAATTTGGAACGATTTATAAGACTGATTAAATCTCCGCTTACGCGTTAGTAGCGCGAATTATATCGCGCGTTAATTGTCCCAAATTGGTCAAAATGGCCAAAATGGCTCTCTTTAAACCCTCATAACTTACCGAAAAATGATCACAGGTGAAATATCTTTTCAAATTTAAGCTCAGGACAACAATACTTTTCGAATGATAAAAAAAAATTCCGTCAAAAATGGCTAGTTAAAAAGTCGAAATTTGTCTGAAGAAAAAAAAAAACCCACCCCGAGCACAAATATTCCGTTACTTTCGTATCAAAAGTCGGAACAACAAGACTGCTCGTATCAGGGCAAAACCCTGAATGTTCCGACTGCCTTTTAAGGTTTATGGAGCAGCAGTAATAACATTAAAAAATTAAATTAAATAAAACAAAATGAACTTTTTTTTGTAAAATTTGAAATTTTTTATGAAAATCATCACCCCACACGCCATTTAAAGTACAAAAAGAGAGATTTGGTTCCTTGTAACAAATCAATTATGGCAAATAAGCTTCATTCAACCAACTTGGAACGACTTCTAAGACGGATTAACTCTCCGCTTACGCGTTAATAGCGCGAAATATATCGCCCGTTAATTGTCCCAAATTGGTCAAAATGGTCAAAATGGCAATCTTTAAACCCTCATAACTTTACGAAAAATGATCACAGGTGAAATATCTTTTCAAATTTGAGCCCAAGACAACAATACTTTTCGAATGATATAAAAAAATTTCGTCAAAAATGGCTAGTTAAAAAGTCGAAATTTGTCTGAAGAAAAAAAACCCACCCCGAGCACAAATATTCCGTTACTTTCGTATCGAAAGTCGGAACAACAAGACTGCTCGTATCAGGCCGAAGCCCTGAATGTTCCGACTGCCTTTTAAGGTTTATGGAGCAGCAGTAATAACATTAAAAAATTAAATTAAACAAAACAAAATGAACTTTTTTTTGTAAAATTTGAAATTTTTTATGAAAATCATCACCCCACACGCCATTTAAAGTACAAAAAGAGAGATTTGGTTCCTTGTTACAAATCAATTATGGCAAATAAGCTTCATTCAACCAACTTGGAACGGTTTATAAGATGGATTAAATCTCCGCTTACGCGTTAATAGCGCGAATTATATCGCGCGTTAATTGTCCCAAATTGGTCAAAATGGCAATCTTTAAACCCTCATAACTTTACGAAAAATGATCACAGGTGAAATATCTTTTCAAATTTGAGCCCAAGACAACAATACTTTTCGAATGATATAAAAAAATTTCGTCAAAAATGGCTAGTTAAAAAGTCGAAATTTGTCTGAAGAAAAAAAAACCCACCCCGAGCACAAATATTCCGTTACTTTCGTATCGAAAGTCGGAACAACAAGACAGCTTGTATCAGGGCAAAGCCCTGAATGTTCCGACTGCCTTTTAAGATTTATGGAGCAGTAATAACATAAACATCATTAACAAAATGAATATAAAAAATAGAAGGAAAATTTTTTTTTTTTAATTTTTCTTTGAACATCATTCTCCCACACGCCATTTGAAGTCGGTCGCGCTATAGATGATACTGCTAATTTTGTTTGGGACCGACTTCACCATTTAGTACCTATACTGAAGCTGGTGAAACTTAACCTGCAAAATTCACTTGGATTTCCCTTTCCTACTGATTTTTGCCAATTCGGATTCTTGGTAATTTTTATTCTTATTAGTTGCCTGGTCCTATACTGTCCGTATCAAAAATTCTCCGAATTCGCGTTGTTTTTTTTATAATTGCGAATTGTTTTTTTTACCGATTTCATTGATTTTTTAACCGATTTGATCACTCAGTAACTTTAAATTCTCCTTATCGGGCTGGTCTTGTACTGTCCGTATCGCAAAAACTCCGATTTTTTCATCATCTTTCTCTGTTTCTAAATTGGAAATCTAGTTCATTCCATAGTGGTTGAAATTGTATGAACCGTCAGCCTGTCTTACTGTTTTCTTTTCGCAATATTTAGCAAAATATCCCCTACCGCTACAGTTACTGCAAATGGTTTTTTCGCCGTAAAATGCTCCTCTATAGTTTGATTTTATTCAATTACTGCAATTATGACATTTGTACAACCTTGACCTTTGATGTCATTAACTGGTTTTCTCTGGATGTATCTAGGTTGGTTGCTGCCGATTAGGCTCTGTCGCCCTGGAAAGAATGTATTTCCTTCAAACTTGGGTAAGACACCGATCACCCTTTTGCACACTTATCCCCCTCTTTCTCTTACCGCCGCATACTGAATGCAACGATCGAGCATAGCGTTTCCATGCATAGCTGTTTCGTAACTTCTTCATTTGTTATTTTGTAAATGAAAGTTTCCCGCACTATTGGCTCTTTTTTCGATCCAAAGTCATAGCCGCTTTTTAAAATGCTTATGGCACCAAAAAATTGATCCATTCTTTTATTAACCTTTTGTTTCCACCCAAAGAGAATGAAGTTGCGGTTCTTAACATTCGGTTCACAAAAAAAACGTGCCAGTTGACAGCTTTCAAAGCTTCGGAAAGTTAATATCGACATTTTTACTGTTGGGATATTCCTGGAAAAAGTCGTTGGCCATGTTTCCCCAGCAAAAAAAAAACATCTTTGATTCAGTCTCTTATCAGCTTTTCTTCTGGTAATTCCTTTAAACAACAGCTTCTCTTTGTCTGTTTGACGGGTCTCCTCATCTCTCTATGCTCTGATGGGTTCAATATTGCGACATTCTCTCTCAGTTCTCGCTGTCGCATCCTCTGTACCCGCCGGCTGTTCCAACGTAGATTTTTTCCGGTTGGGAGTGTTACTTAATACATCTCCGGTGTCTGTTTCTTCCTGAACAATCACTACCAACTGAAATATCTGTGCCCAATCGTCGCAGGGATCAGCGGTTCTTGGAGGGACCATACCAGAACACATCTCAGCCACAATAGCTGGACTTTGTTTCTGACTGTGTCACGTGGAAATAATTTTAACGTACTCATAACAACATAAGCAAGAGAATAAAAAAAATACAATCTTTTTTATTCTGAACGGTCACGCTCACCACTGGCAACACGCTACCACAACGCTATCTAGTACTTTGACCTTGTTATCACTAATTTAGAAGCATATGAAATAACGTTATCTAACATATGGTACATAACAGTCATACATTCTCCGCTACATACCGGGTTCCAGGCAGAAGCCAGCGCATATCGACCTGCGTGCGTGCGTTCATGTAGCTACGCCTTTGTGTATTTAATTCAATTACTTATTTTATTGATTAATAATTTTAAAAATTTTAATTCAGCGAATAGAATGAAAAAGCCGTAACTAATCTATCAATGTGTGTTTAGTTATTTACATGCCACTGACTTAATTCCATTTCGCGTGATTTACACGTTTCAAGATATCAACGGTTTTTCAAATGAAAATTGTTACCGCTTGATAGAGTTAAAACTTCTCTTGTGTCCATTGCCAACCTAAATTTTAATTTCACCAAATTTTTTTCCAGATTCAAACTCAGGGGGTTTTGAGGAGGAATCTTCTGTTATTCAAAAAAATGTGAAAAGCCTGGATCCGGTGATTCGCCTTCATTTCTAAGCGCACTCTTAGATGAAAATATGGCAAACACGAGTAGATGCTGGTTTTTCAGAGCTGGTGATCTTATCAGCTTAATATCCTGATAAATTTGGCGTTCGTCGACACAGATAGTTTGAAGACTTTTTCATAAACCACATAAATTGTTGTATTTAACTTTCTCCCGAATGAATAGCTTAACATTATAAAGGCTGTCTGATCGTAGCATTGCGAAACTGATTGTAATTTAAGCTAGTTTAGTTCTAGTGATGCGAATCAATGTCTGCCTCTCAACCTAATTTGTTACAAATTCAAACTGGTGCCTTTGCGAGGTTTCTGTTCACAAAATATCAAACAATAGTACCTCAAAACATCTATTCAATTTCGGAAACCTCTAACTTTTGGAGTAGGTTCATTGAGTCTTTTACAACCAGACAACCATTATCGAAATATTATACTGCCCCAGGTTGTTTTGATTCAATGAAAAAAAAGAACACAAACAATTGACGCATTCCTAGAATTTGAATTTAATTTGAATCGCAATGTGAGAGAAAGAATTCAAATTTTAGTTTAGATATTTTATTTTGGTCTTAGTCCAGCGTGTGAAAAGCCATGCAGATGAAAATGACAACAAAGTTAACAAGACTGCTCGTATCAGGGCGAAGCCCTGAATGTTCCGACTGCCTTTTAAGGTTTATGGAGCAGCAGTAATAACATAAAAAAATTAATTGAAATAAAATAAAATGTAAATTTTTTTTTTCTGAAGTTTGAAATTTTTTATGAAAATCATCCCCCCACACGCCTTATAAAGTACAAAAAGATAGATTTCGTTCCTTGTAACATATGAATTATGGCAAACAAGCTTCGTTCAACCAATTTGGAACGATTTATAAGACTGATTAAATCTCCGCTTACGCGTTAGTAGCGCGAATTATATCGCGCGTTAATTGTCCCAAATTGGTCAAAATGGCCAAAATGGCTCTCTTTAAACCCTCATAACTTACCGAAAAATGATCACAGGTGAAATATCTTTTCAAATTTAAGCTCAGGACAACAATACTTTTCGAATGATAAAAAAAAATTCCGTCAAAAATGGCTAGTTAAAAAGTCGAAATTTGTCTGAAGAAAAAAAAAACCCACCCCGAGCACAAATATTCCGTTACTTTCGTATCAAAAGTCGGAACAACAAGACTGCTCGTATCAGGGCAAAACCCTGAATGTTCCGACTGCCTTTTAAGGTTTATGGAGCAGCAGTAATAACATTAAAAAATTAAATTAAATAAAACAAAATGAACTTTTTTTTGTAAAATTTGAAATTTTTTATGAAAATCATCACCCCACACGCCATTTAAAGTACAAAAAGAGAGATTTGGTTCCTTGTAACAAATCAATTATGGCAAATAAGCTTCATTCAACCAACTTGGAACGACTTCTAAGACGGATTAACTCTCCGCTTACGCGTTAATAGCGCGAAATATATCGCCCGTTAATTGTCCCAAATTGGTCAAAATGGTCAAAATGGCAATCTTTAAACCCTCATAACTTTACAAAAAATGATCACAGGTGAAATATCTTTTCACATTTGAGCCCAAGACAACAATACTTTTCGAATGATATAAAAAAATTTCGTCAAAAATGGCTAGTTAAAAAGTCGAAATTTGTCTGAAGAAAAAAAACCCACCCCGAGCACAAATATTCCGTTACTTTCGTATCGAAAGTCGGAACAACAAGACTGCTCGTATCAGGCCGAAGCCCTGAATGTTCCGACTGCCTTTTAAGGTTTATGGAGCAGCAGTAATAACATTAAAAAATTAAATTAAACAAAACAAAATGAACTTTTTTTTGTAAAATTTGAAATTTTTTATGAAAATCATCACCCCACACGCCATTTAAAGTACAAAAAGAGAGATTTGGTTCCTTGTTACAAATCAATTATGGCAAATAAGCTTCATTCAACCAACTTGGAACGGTTTATAAGATGGATTAAATCTCCGCTTACGCGTTAATAGCGCGAATTATATCGCGCGTTAATTGTCCCAAATTGGTCAAAATGGCAATCTTTAAACCCTCATAACTTTACGAAAAATGATCACAGGTGAAATATCTTTTCAAATTTGAGCCCAAGACAACAATACTTTTCGAATGATATAAAAAAATTTTGTCAAAAATGGCTAGTTAAAAAGTCGAAATTTGTCTGAAGAAAAAAAACCCACCCCGAGCACAAATATTCCGTTACTTTCGTATCGAAAGTCGGAACAACAAGACAGCTTGTATCAGGGCGAAGCCCTGAATGTTCCGACTGCCTTTTAAGATTTATGGAGCAGTAATAACATAAACATCATTAACAAAATGAATATAAAAAAATAGAAGGAAAAGTTTTTTTTTTTAATTTTTCTTTGAACATCATTCTCCCACACGCCATTTGAAGTCGGTCGCGCTATAGATGATACTGCTAATTTTGTTTGGGACTGACTTCACCATTTAGTACCTATACTGAAGCTGGTGAAACTTAACCTGCAAAATTCACTTGGATTTCCCTTTCCTACTGATTTTTGCCAATTCGGATTCTTGGTAATTTTTATTCTTATTAGTTGCCTGGTCCTATACTGTCCGTATCAAAAATTCTCCGAATTCGCGTTGTTTTTTTTTTATAATTGCGAATTGTTTTTTTTACCGATTTCATTGATTTTTTAACCGATTTGATCACTCAGTAACTTTAAATTCTCCTTATCGGGCTGGTCTTGTACTGTCCGTATCGCAAAAACTCCGATTTTTTCATCATCTTTCTCTGTTTCTAAATTGGGAATCTAGTTCATTCCATAGTGGTTGAAATTGTAAGAACCGTCAGCCTGTCTTACTGTTTTCTTTTCGCAATATTTAGCAAAATATCCCCTACCGCTACAGTTACTGCAAATGGTTTTTTCGCCGTAAAATGCTCCTCTATAGTTTGATTTTATTCAATTACCGCAATTATGACATTTGTACAACCTTGACCTTTGATGTCATTCACTGGTTTTCTCTGGATGTATCTAGGTTGGTTGCTGCCGATTAGGCTCTGTCGCCCTGGAAAGAATGTATTTCCTTCAAACTTGGGTAAGACACCGATCACCCTTTTGCACACTTATCCCCCTCTTTCTCTTACCGCCGCATACTGAATGCAACGATCGAGCATAGCGTTTCCATGCATAGCTGTTTCGTAACTTCTTCATTTGTTATTTTGTAAATGAAAGTTTCCCGCACTATTGGCTCTTTTTTCGATCCAAAGTCATAGCCGCTTTTTAAAATGCTTATGGCACCAAAAAATTGATCCATTCTTTTATTAACCTTTTGTTTCCACCCAAAGAGAATGAAGTTGCGGTTCTTAACATTCGGTTCACAAAAAAAAACGTGCCAGTTGACAGCTTTCAAAGCTTCGGAAAGTTAATATCGACATTTTTACTGTTGGGATATTCCTGGAAAAAGTCGTTGGCCATGTTTCCCCAGCAAAAAAAAACATCTTTGATTCAGTCTCTTATCAGCTTTTCTTCTGGTAATTCCTTTAAACAACAGCTTCTCTTTGTCTGTTTGACGGGTCTCCTCATCTCTCTATGCTCTGATGGGTTCAATATTGCGACATTCTCTCTCAGTTCTCGCTGTCGCATCCTTTGTACCCGCCGGCTGTTCCAACGTAGATTTTTTCCGGTTGGGAGTGTTACTTAATACATCTCCGGTGTCTGTTTCTTCCTGAACAATCACTACCAACTGAAATATCTGTGCCCAATCGTCGCAGGGATCAGCGGTTCTTGGAGGGACCATACCAGAACACATCTCAGCCACAATAGCTGGACTTTGTTTCTGACTGTGTCACGTGGAAATAATTTTAACGTACTCATAACAACATAAGCAAGAGAATAAAAAAAATACAATCTTTTTTATTCTGAACGGTCACGCTCACCACTGGCAACACGCTACCACAACGCTATCTAGTACTTTGACCTTGTTATCACTAATTTAGAAGCATATGAAATAACGTTATCTAACATATGGTACATAACAGTCATACATTCTCCGCTACATACCGGGTTCCAGGCAGAAGCCAGCGCATATCGACCTGCGTGCGTGCGTTCATGTAGCTACGCCTTTGTGTATTTAATTCAATTACTTATTTTATTGATTAATAATTTTAAAAATTTTAATTCAGCGAATAGAATGAAAAAGCCGTAACTAATCTATCAATGTGTGTTTAGTTATTTACATGCCACTGACTTAATTCCATTTCGCGTGATTTATCAACGGTTTTTCAAATGAAAATTGTTACCGCTTGATAGAGTTAAAACTTCTCTTGTGTCCATTGCCAACCTAAATTTTAATTTCACCAAATTTTTTTCCAGATTCAAACTCAGGGGGTTTTGAGGAGGAATCTTCTGTTATACAAAAAAATGTGAAAAGCCTGGATCCGGTGATTCGCCTGCATTTCTAAGCGCACTCTTAGATGAAAATATGGCAAACACGAGTAGATGCTGGTTTTTCAGAGCTGGTGATCTTATCAGCTTAATATCCTGATAAATTTGGCGTTCGTCGACACAGATAGTTTGAAGACTTTTTCATAAACCACATAAATTGTTGTATTTAACTTTCTCCCGAATGAATAGCTTAACATTATAAAGGCTGTCTGATCGTAGCATTGCGAAACTGATTGTAATTTAAGCTAGTTTAGTTCTAGTGATGCGAATCAATGTCTGCCTCTCAACCTAATTTGTTACAAATTCAAACTGGTGCCTTTGCGAGGTTTCTGTTCACAAAATATCAAACAATAGTACCTCAAAACATCTATTCAATTTCGGAAACCTCTAACTTTTGGAGTAGGTTCATTGAGTCTTTTACAACCAGACAACCATTATCGAAATATTATACTGCCCCAGGTTGTTTTGATTCAATGAAAAAAAAGACCACAAACAATTGACGCATTCCTAGAATTTGAATTTAATTTGAATCGCAATGTGAGAGAAAGAATTCAAATTTTAGTTTAGATATTTTATTTTGGTCTTAGTCCAGCGTGTGAAAAGCCATGCAGATGAAAATGAAAACAAAGTTAACAAGACTGCTCGTATCAGGGCGAAGCCGTGAATGTTCCGACTGCCTTTTAAGGTTTATGGAGCAGCAGTAATAACATAAAAAAATTAATTGAAATAAAATAAAATGTAAATTTTTTTTTTCTGAAGTTTGAAATTTTTTATGAAAATCATCCCCCCACACGCCTTATAAAGTACAAAAAGATAGATTTCGTTCCTTGTAACATATGAATTATGGCAAATAAGCTTCGTTCAACCAATTTGGAACGATTTATAAGACTGATTAAATCTCCGCTTACGCGTTAGTAGCGCGAATTATATCGCGCGTTAATTGTCCCAAATTGGTCAAAATGGCCAAAATGGCTCTCTTTAAACCCTCATAACTTACCGAAAAATGATCACAGGTGAAATATCTTTTCAAATTTAAGCTCAGGACAACAATACTTTTCGAATGATAAAAAAAAATTCCGTCAAAAATGGCTAGTTAAAAAGTCGAAATTTGTCTGAAGAAAAAAAAAACCCACCCCGAGCACAAATATTCCGTTACTTTCGTATCGAAAGTCGGAACAACAAGACTGCTCGTATCGGGGCGAAGCCCTGAATGTTCCGACTGCCTTTTAAGGTTTATGGAGCAGCAGTAATAACATTAAAAAATTAAATTAAATAAAACAAAATGAACTTTTTTTTGTAAAATTTGAAATTTTTTATGAAAATCATCACCCCACACGCCATTTAAAGTACAAAAAGAGAGATTTGGTTCCTTGTAACAAATCAATTATGGCAAATAAGCTTCATTCAACCAACTTGGAACGACTTCTAAGACGGATTAACTCTCCGCTTACGCGTTAATAGCGCGAAATATATCGCCCGTTAATTGTCCCAAATTGGTCAAAATGGCCAAAATGGCAATCTTTAAACCCTCATAACTTTACGAAAAATGATCACAGGTGAAATATCTTTTCAAATTCAAGCTCAGGACAACAATGGCTTTCGAATGATATTAAAAAATTCCGTCAAAAATGGCTAGTTAAAAAGTCGAAATTTGTCTGAAGAAGAAAAAAAACCCACCCCGAGCACAAATATTCCGTTACTTTCGTATCGAAAGTCGGAACAAAAAGAGAAATCAGTTTAATCCTTTAGATGGATTATAATGGACTATAATAGATTTTTTTGAGTAAGAACCTAGATGTTCCAAAATCTTAAAATCAAATATTCAATACTTGAATGTTGCAATTGCCAAAATGTGTTTTACGTTTGGCTACACCAAAAAGTTGAGTTGTTTTCTACCTGTCTTTTTTCTACTTGTCTCCTTCTCCCCTAAATACTAACTCCCATCATTCTTAAAAGTTACTCAACATTTGTTCACTTACCACCACCTCCCCTCCCATCATTTACCTCTTTCTTATATTTACCGTAAAATACATGAAGAATAACGTACGCGTGCCTCCCTTCCCCCTTAAAATGCACACATGCCTTTAACAACCCCCGCCTTTCATATTTCTACGCCCTCCTCTCAAAAAAGGAAGGGAGGTGTGTGCGTGGGGGTTCGGTAGCTGAGAAAGGGATATGTAAGAACCAGGTGGCGGGAATAGGTGGAGGAGTAGGTGGGGATTAGGTGGAGGAATAGATGGTGGGGATAACTTGTGGTGGCGTAGGTGCAGGTGGTTTGGTGGGTTGGGGAAGGGGCGGAGTAAGGGTAGGTGAAAGAATATGGTTTATCAAAATTTAACTAACGGCGAGTTGGTTTAGAAGCCGTTTAGGCTGTAAGTAATGCAGAAAAAGCTGTAGATTTTGCAGAAAATTTGGCAAAAACTTATGCAGATTATAATCCATTTCACCCATTATAATGGATTTTAAATGGATTAAAATAGAGTTTTTTTTCTGTAAAAATAATGGGTTATAATGGATCATGATCGATTGCGTGGTCCCAAAGTGTAATTATAATCGATTACAATGCCGACATTTCTGACCACGAAAGTTGATTATAAGCAGTTTTATCCATAGAAACTCACTGCGGGTCATTTCATCATCATTTGTCCAGGCAGACGATACATTTTTTACCGATGGAATGTTCGGAATCAATCTGCGATTACTGAAACTTGTTTTTGGGATGCTTTCATCTTACAAGGGTGATCAAAATTGTTTTGCAGTAAATTGGACAATTTGTCCTAATAAACTCGGAAAAACATTGCATCACACGGGCTCTTATCCCTAACGCCGCTCATTGTCCCTGAAACTTGTCTCTAAAATTGATGTTTTCACGCTGACCAAAACGTCTGACGGATAAATGTACCGTATAAATAATTATTGTTCCGTCTTCGTAACGAATGTAACGGAATATTTGTGCTCGGGGTGGGTTCTTTTTTCTCGTAGACAAATTTCCACATTTTAACTAGCCATTTTTGACGGAATTTTCTTATATCATTCGAAAACTATTTTTGTCCTGAACTTAAGTTTGAAAAGATATTTCACCTGTGATCATTTTTGGTAAAGTTAGGGGGGTTAAAGATTGCCAATTAGGGCAATTAGGGACAATTAACTCGAAATATTTTCGCGCTATTAACGCGTAAGCGGAGATTTAATCGGTCTTAGAAATCGTTCCAAGTTTGTTCAAGGAAGCTTATTTTCCATAATTGATTTGTTGCAAGGAGCGTAATATATCCTTTTGACTACTTCAAATGGCGTGTGGGAGAATGATGTCCCAAATTGGTCAAAATGGCCAAAATGGCAATCTTTAAACCCTCATAACTTACCGAAAAATGATCACAGGTGAAATATCTTTTCAAATTTAAGCTCAGGACAACAATACTTTTCGAATGATAAAAAAAATTCCGTCAAAAATGGCTAGTTAAAAAGTCGAAATTTGTCTGAAGAAAAAAAAAACCCACCCCGAGCACAAATATTCCGTTACTTTCGTATCGAAAGTCGGAACAACAAGACTGCTCGTATCAGGGCGAAGCCCTGAATGTTCCGACTGCCTTTTAAGGTTTATGGAGCAGCAGTAATAACATTAAAAAATTAAATTAAACAAAACAAAATGAACTTTTTTTTTGTAAAATTTGAAATTTTTTATGAAAATCATCACCCCACACGCCATTTAAAGTACAAAAAGAGAGATTTGGTTCCTTGTTACAAATCAATTATGGCAAATAAGCTTCATTCAACCAACTTGGAACGGTTTATAAGATGGATTAAATCTCCGCTTACGCGTTAATAGCGCGAATTATATCCCGCGTTAATTGTCCCAAATTGGTCAAAATGGCAATCTTTAAACCCTCATAACTTTACGAAAAATGATCACAGGTGAAATATCTTTTCAAATTTGAGCCCAAGACAACAATACTTTTCGAATGATATAAAAAAAATTTCGTCAAAAATGGCTAGTTAAAAAGTCGAAATTTGTCTGAAGAAAAAAAACCCACCTCGAGCACAAATATTCCGTTACTTTCGTATCGAAAGTCGGAAAAACAAGACAGCTTGTATCAGGGCAAAGCCCTGAATGTTCCGACTGCCTTTTAAGATTTATGGAGCAGTAATAACATAAACATCATTAACAAAATGAATATAAAAAAATAGAAGGAAATTTTTTTTTTTTAATTTTTCTTTGAACATCATTCTCCCACACGCCATTTGAAGTCGGTCGCGCTATAGATGATACTGCTAATTTTGTTTGGGACCGACTTCACCATTTAGTACCTATACTGAAGCTGGTGAAACTTAACCTGCAAAATTCACATGGATTTCCCTTTCCTACTGATTTTTGCCAATTCGGATTCTTGGTAATTTTTATTCTTATTAGTTGCCTGGTCCTATACTGTCCGTATCAAAAACTCTCCGAATTCGCGTTGTTTTTTTTTATAATTGCGAATTGTTTTTTTTTACCGATTTCATTGATTTTTTAACCGATTTGATCACTCAGTAACTTTAAATTCTCCTTATCGGGCTGGTCTTGTACTGTCCGTATCGCAAAAACTCCGATTTTTTCATCATCTTTCTCTGTTTCTAAATTGGAAATCTAGTTCATTCCATAGTGGTTGAAATTGTAAGAACCGTCAGCCTGTCTTACTGTTTTCTTTTCGCAATATTTAGCAAAATATCCCCTACCGCTACAGTTACTGCAAATGGTTTTTTCGCCGTAAAATGCTCCTCTATAGTTTGATTTTATTCAATGACCGCAATTATGACATTTGTACAACCTTGACCTTTGATGTCATTAACTGGTTTTCTCTGGATGTATCTAGGTTGGTTGCTGCCGATTAGGCTCTGTCGCCCTGGAAAGAATGCATTTCCTTCAAACTTGGGTAAGACACCGATCACCCTTTTGCACACTTATCCCCCTCTTTCTCTTACCGCCGCATACTGAATGCAACGATCGAGCATAGCGTTTCCATGCATAGCTGTTTCGTAACTTCTTCATTTGTTATTTTGTAAATGAAAGTTTCCCGCACTATTGGCTCTTTTTTCGATCCAAAGTCATAGCCGCTTTTTAAAATGCTTATGGCACCAAAAAATTGATCCATTCTTTTATTAACCTTTTGTTTCCACCCAAAGAGAATGAAGTTGCGGTTCTTAACATTCGGTTCACAAAAAAAAACATGCCAGTTGACAGCTTTCAAAGCTTCGGAAAGTTAATATCGACATTTTTACTGTTGGGATATTCCTGGAAAAAGTCGTTGGCCATGTTTCCCCAGCAAAAAAAAACATCTTTGATTCAGTCTCTTATCAGCTTTTCTTCTGGTAATTCCTTTAAACAACAGCTTCTCTTTGTCTGTTTGACGGGTCTCCTCATCTCTCTATGCTCTGATGGGTTCAATATTGCGACATTCTCTCTCAGTTCTCGCTGTCGCATCCTCTGTACCCGCCGGCTGTTCCAACGTAGATTTTTTCCGGTTGGGAGTGTTACTTAATACATCTCCGGTGTCTGTTTCTTACTGAACAATCACTACCAACTGAAATATCTGTGCCCAATCGTCGCAGGGATCAGCGGTTCTTGGAGGGACCATACCAGAACACATCTCAGCCACAATAGCTGGACTTTGTTTCTGACTGTGTCACGTGGAAATAATTTTAACGTACTCATAACAACATAAGCAAGAGAATAAAAAAAATACAATCTTTTTTATTCTGAACGGTCACGCTCACCACTGGCAACACGCTACCACAACGCTATCTAGTACTTTGACCTTGTTATCACTAATTTAGAAGCATATGAAATAACGTTATCTAACATATGGTACATAACAGTCATACATTCTCCGCTACATACCGGGTTCCAGGCAGAAGCCAGCGCATATCGACCTGCGTGCGTGCGTTCATGTAGCTACGCCTTTGTGTATTTAATTCAATTACTTATTTTATTGATTAATAATTTTAAAAATTTTAATTCAGCGAATAGAATGAAAAAGCCGTAACTAATCTATCAATGTGTGTTTAGTTATTTACATGCCACTGACTTAATTCCATTTGGCGTGATTTACACGTTTCAAGATATCAACGGTTTTTCAAATGAAAATTGTTACCGCTTGATAGAGTTAAAACTTCTCTTGTGTCCATTGCCAACCTAAATTTTAATTTCACCAAATTTTTTTCCAGATTCAAACTCAGGGGGTTTTGAGGAGGAATCTTCTGTTATTCAAAAAAATGTGAAAAGCCTGGATCCGGTGATTCGCCTGCATTTCTAAGCGCACTCTTAGATGAAAATATGGCAAACACGAGTAGATGCTGGTTTTTCAGAGCTGGTGATCTTATCAGCTTAATATCCTGATAAATTTGGCGTTCGTCGACACAGATAGTTTGAAGACTTTTTCATAAACCACATAAATTGTTGTATTTAACTTTCTCCCGAATGAATAGCTTAACATTATAAAGGCTGTCTGATCGTAGCATTGCGAAACTGATTGTAATTGAAGCTAGTTTAGTTCTAGTGATGCGAATCAATGTCTGCCTCTCAACCTAATTTGTTACAAATTCAAACTGGTGCCTTTGCGAGGTTTCTGTTCACAAAATATCAAACAATAGTACCTCAAAACATCTATTCAATTTCGGAAACCTCTAACTTTTGGAGTAGGTTCATTGAGTCTTTTACAACCAGACAACCATTATCGAAATATTATACTGCCCCAGGTTGTTTTGATTCAATGAAAAAAAAGACCACAAACAATTGACGCATTCCTAGAATTTGAATTTAATTTGAATCGCAATGTGAGAGAAAGAATTCAAATTTTAGTTTAGATATTTTATTTTGGTCTTAGTCCAGCGTGTGAAAAGCCATGCAGATGAAAATGACAACAAAGTTAACAAGACTGCTCGTATCAGGGCGAAGCCCTGAATGTTCCGACTGCCTTTTAAGGTTTATGGAGCAGCAGTAATAACATAAAAAAATTAATTGAAATAAAATAAAATGTAAATTTTTTTTTCTGAAGTTTGAAATTTTTTATGAAAATCATCCCCCCACACGCCTTATAAAGTACAAAAAGATAGATTTCGTTCCTTGTAACATATGAATTATGGCAAACAAGCTTCGTTCAACCAATTTGGAACGATTTATAAGACTGATTAAATCTCCGCTTACGCGTTAGTAGCGCGAATTATATCGCGCGTTAATTGTCCCAAATTGGTCAAAATGGCCAAAATGGCTCTCTTTAAACCCTCATAACTTACCGAAAAATGATCACAGGTGAAATATCTTTTCAAATTTAAGCTCAGGACAACAATACTTTTCGAATGATAAAAAAAAATTCCGTCAAAAATGGCTAGTTAAAAAGTCGAAATTTGTCTGAAGAAAAAAAAAACCCACCCCGAGCACAAATATTCCGTTACTTTCGTATCAAAAGTCGGAACAACAAGACTGCTCGTATCAGGGCAAAACCCTGAATGTTCCGACTGCCTTTTAAGGTTTATGGAGCAGCAGTAATAACATTAAAAAATTAAATTAAATAAAACAAAATGAATTTTTTTTTGTAAAATTTGAAATTTTTTATGAAAATCATCACCCCACACGCCATTTAAAGTACAAAAAGAGAGATTTGGTTCCTTGTAACAAATCAATTATGGCAAATAAGCTTCATTCAACCAACTTGGAACGACTTCTAAGACGGATTAACTCTCCGCTTACGCGTTAATAGCGCGAAATATATCGCCCGTTAATTGTCCCAAATTGGTCAAAATGGTCAAAATGGCAATCTTTAAACCCTCATAACTTTACGAAAAATGATCACAGGTGAAATATCTTTTCAAATTTGAGCCCAAGACAACAATACTTTTCGAATGATATAAAAAAATTTCGTCAAAAATGGCTAGTTAAAAAGTCGAAATTTGTCTGAAGAAAAAAAACCCACCCCGAGCACAAATATTCCGTTACTTTCGTATCGAAAGTCGGAACAACAAGACAGCTTGTATCAGGGCAAAGCCCTGAATGTTCCGACTGCCTTTTAAGATTTATGGAGCAGTAATAACATAAACATCATTAACAAAATGAATATAAAAAAATAGAAGGAAAGTTTTTTTTTTTTAATTTTTCTTTGAACATCATTCTCCCACACGCCATTTGAAGTCGGTCGCGCTATAGATGATACTGCTAATTTTGTTTGGGACCGACTTCACCATTTAGTACCTATACTGAAGCTGGTGAAACTTAACCTGCAAAATTCACTTGGATTTCCCTTTCCTACTGATTTTTGCCAATTCGGATTCTTGGTAATTTTTATTCTTATTAGTTGCCTGGTCCTATACTGTCCGTATCAAAAATTCTCCGAATTCGCGTTGTTTTTTTTTATAATTGCGAATTGTTTTTTTTACCGATTTCATTGATTTTTTAACCGATTTGATCACTCAGTAACTTTAAATTCTCCTTATCGGGCTGGTCTTGTACTGTCCGTATCGCAAAAACTCCGATTTTTTCATCATCTTTCTCTGTTTCTAAATTGGGAATCTAGTTCATTCCATAGTGGTTGAAATTGTATGAACCGTCAGCCTGTCTTACTGTTTTCTTTTCGCAATATTTAGCAAAATATCCCCTACCGCTACAGTTACTGCAAATGGTTTTTTCGCCGTAAAATGCTCCTCTATAGTTTGATTTTATTCAATTACCGCAATTATGACATTTGTACAACCTTGACCTTTGATGTCATTAACTGGTTTTCTCTGGATGTATCTAGGTTGGTTGCTGCCGATTAGGCTCTGTCGCCCTGGAAAGAATGTATTTCCTTCAAACTTGGGTAAGACACCGATCACCCTTTTGCACACTTATCCCCCTCTTTCTCTTACCGCCGCATACTGAATGCAACGATCGAGCATAGCGTTTCCATGCATAGCTGTTTCGTAACTTCTTCATTTGTTATTTTGTAAATGAAAGTTTCCCGCACTATTGGCTCTTTTTTCGATCCAAAGTCATAGCCGCTTTTTAAAATGCTTATGGCACCAAAAAATTGATCCATTCTTTTATTAACCTTTTGTTTCCACCCAAAGAGAATGAAGTTGCGGTTCTTAACATTCGGTTCACAAAAAAAAACGTGCCAGTTGACAGCTTTCAAAGCTTCGGAAAGTTAATATCGACATTTTTACTGTTGGGATATTCCTGGAAAAAGTCGTTGGCCATGTTTCCCCAGCAAAAAAAAACATCTTTGATTCAGTCTCTTATCAGCTTTTCTTCTGGTAATTCCTTTAAACAACAGCTTCTCTTTGTCTGTTTGACGGGTCTCCTCATCTCTCTATGCTCTGATGGGTTCAATATTGCGACATTCTCTCTCAGTTCTCGCTGTCGCATCCTCTGTACCCGCCGGCTGTTCCAACGTAGATTTTTTCCGGTTGGGAGTGTTACTTAATACATCTCCGGTGTCTGTTTCTTCCTGAACAATCACTACCAACTGAAATATCTGTGCCCAATCGTCGCAGGGATCAGCGGTTCTTGGAGGGACCATACCAGAACACATCTCAGCCACAATAGCTGGACTTTGTTTCTGACTGTGTCACGTGGAAATAATTTTAACGTACTCATAACAACATAAGCAAGAGAATAAAAAAATACAATCTTTTTTATTCTGAACGGTCACGCTCACCACTGGCAACACGCTACCACAACGCTATCTAGTACTTTGACCTTGTTATCACTAATTTAGAAGCATATGAAATAACGTTATCTAACATATGGTACATAACAGTCATACATTCTCCGCTACATACCGGGTTCCAGGCAGAAGCCAGCGCATATCGACCTGCGTGCGTGCGTTCATGTAGCTACGCCTTTGTGTATTTAATTCAATTACTTATTTTATTGATTAATAATTTTAAAAATTTTAATTCAGCGAATAGAATGAAAAAGCCGTAACTAATCTATCAATGTGTGTTTAGTTATTTACATGCCACTGACTTAATTCCATTTCGCGTGATTTACACGTTTCAAGATATCAACGGTTTTTCAAATGAAAATTGTTACCGCTTGATAGAGTTAAAACTTCTCTTGTGTCCATTGCCAACCTAAATTTTAATTTCACCAAATTTTTTTCCAGATTCAAACTCAGGGGGTTTTGAGGAGGAATCTTCTGTTATTCAAAAAAATGTGAAAAGCCTGGATCCGGTGATTCGCCTGCATTTCTAAGCGCACTCTTAGATGAAAATATGGCAAACACGAGTAGATGCTGGTTTTTCAGAGCTGGTGATCTTATCAGCTTAATATCCTGATAAATTTGGCGTTCGTCGACACAGATAGTTTGAAGACTTTTTCATAAACCACATAAATTGTTGTATTTAACTTTCTCCCGAATGAATAGCTTAACATTATAAAGGCTGTCTGATCGTAGCATTGCGAAACTGATTGTAATTTAAGCTAGTTTAGTTCTAGTGATGCGAATCAATGTCTGCCTCTCAACCTAATTTGTTACAAATTCAAACTGGTGCCTTTGCGAGGTTTCTGTTCACAAAATATCAAACAATAGTACCTCAAAACATCTATTCAATTTCGGAAACCTCTAACTTTTGGAGTAGGTTCATTGAGTCTTTTACAACCAGACAACCATTATCGAAATATTATACTGCCCCAGGTTGTTTTGATTCAATGAAAAAAAAGAACACAAACAATTGACGCATTCCTAGAATTTGAATTTAATTTGAATCGCAATGTGAGAGAAAGAATTCAAATTTTAGTTTAGATATTTTATTTTGGTCTTAGTCCAGCGTGTGAAAAGCCATGCAGATGAAAATGACAACAAAGTTAACAAGACTGCTCGTATCAGGGCGAAGCCCTGAATGTTCCGACTGCCTTTTAAGGTTTATGGAGCAGCAGTAAAAACATAAAAAAATTAATTGAAATAAAATAAAATATAAATTTTTTTTTTCTGAAGTTTGAAATTTTTTATGAAAATCATCCCCCCACACGCCTTATAAAGTACAAAAAGATAGATTTCGTTCCTTGTAACATATGAATTATGGCAAACAAGCTTCGTTCAACCAATTTGGAACGATTTATAAGACTGATTAAATCTCCGCTTACGCGTTAGTAGCGCGAATTATATCGCGCGTTAATTGTCCCAAATTGGTCAAAATGGCCAAAATGGCTCTCTTTAAACCCTCATAACTTACCGAAAAATGATCACAGGTGAAATATCTTTTCAAATTTAAGCTCAGGACAACAATACTTTTCGAATGATAAAAAAAAATTCCGTCAAAAATGGCTAGTTAAAAAGTCGAAATTTGTCTGAAGAAAAAAAAAACCCACCCCGAGCACAAATATTCCGTTACTTTCGTATCAAAAGTCGGAACAACAAGACTGCTCGTATCAGGGCAAAACCCTGAATGTTCCGACTGCCTTTTAAGGTTTATGGAGCAGCAGTAATAACATTAAAAAATTAAATTAAATAAAACAAAATGAACTTTTTTTTGTAAAATTTGAAATTTTTTATGAAAATCATCACCCCACACGCCATTTAAAGTACAAAAAGAGAGATTTGGTTCCTTGTAACAAATCAATTATGGCAAATAAGCTTCATTCAACCAACTTGGAACGACTTCTAAGACGGATTAACTCTCCGCTTACGCGTTAATAGCGCGAAATATATCGCCCGTTAATTGTCCCAAATTGGTCAAAATGGTCAAAATGGCAATCTTTAAACCCTCATAACTTTACGAAAAATGATCACAGGTGAAATATCTTTTCAAATTTGAGCCCAAGACAACAATACTTTTCGAATGATATAAAAAAATTTCGTCAAAAATGGCTAGTTAAAAAGTCGAAATTTGTCTGAAGAAAAAGAACCCACCCCGAGCACAAATATTCCGTTACTTTCGTATCGAAAGTCGGAACAACAAGACTGCTCGTATCAGGCCGAAGCCCTGAATGTTCCGACTGCCTTTTAAGGTTTATGGAGCAGCAGTAATAACATTAAAAAATTAAATTAAACAAAACAAAATGAACTTTTTTTTGTAAAATTTGAAATTTTTTATGAAAATCATCACCCCACACGCCATTTAAAGTACAAAAAGAGAGATTTGGTTCCTTGTTACAAATCAATTATGGCAAATAAGCTTCATTCAACCAACTTGGAACGGTTTATAAGATGGATTAAATCTCCGCTTACGCGTTAATAGCGCGAATTATATCGCGCGTTAATTGTCCCAAATTGGTCAAAATGGCAATCTTTAAACCCTCATAACTTTACGAAAAATGATCACAGGTGAAATATCTTTTCAAATTTGAGCCCAAGACAACAATACTTTTCGAATGATATAAAAAAATTTTGTCAAAAATGGCTAGTTAAAAAGTCGAAATTTGTCTGAAGAAAAAAAACCCACCCCGAGCACAAATATTCCGTTACTTTCGTCAATTTACTTGGATTTCCCTTTCCTACTGATTTTTGCCAATTCGGATTCTTGGTAATTTTTATTCTTATTAGTTGCCTGGTCCTATACTGTCCGTATCAAAAATTCTCCGAATTCGCGTTGTTTTTTTTTATAATTGCGAATTGTTTTTTTTACCGATTTCATTGATTTTTTAACCGATTTGGTCACTCAGTAACTTTAAATTCTCCTTATCGGGCTGGTCTTGTACTGTCCGTATCGCAAAAACTCCGATTTTTTCATCATCTTTCTCTGTTTCTAAATTGGGAATCTAGTTCATTCCATAGTGGTTGAAATTGTAAGAACCGTCAGCCTGTCTTACTGTTTTCTTTTCGCAATATTTAGCAAAATATCCCCTACCGCTACAGTTACTGCAAATGGTTTTTTCGCCGTAAAATGCTCCTCTATAGTTTGATTTTATTCAATTACCGCAATTATGACATTTGTACAACCTTGACCTTTGATGTCATTCACTGGTTTTCTCTGGATGTATCTAGGTTGGTTGCTGCCGATTAGGCTCTGTCGCCCTGGAAAGAATGTATTTCCTTCAAACTTGGGTAAGACACCGATCACCCTTTTGCACACTTATCCCCCTCTTTCTCTTACCGCCGCATACTGAATGCAACGATCGAGCATAGCGTTTCCATGCATAGCTGTTTCGTAACTTCTTCATTTGTTATTTTGTAAATGAAAGTTTCCCGCACTATTGGCTCTTTTTTCGATCCAAAGTCATAGCCGCTTTTTAAAATGCTTATGGCACCAAAAAATTGATCCATTCTTTTATTAACCTTTTGTTTCCACCCAAAGAGAATGAAGTTGCGGTTCTTAACATTCGGTTCACAAAAAAAAACGTGCCAGTTGACAGCTTTCAAAGCTTCGGAAAGTTAATATCGACATTTTTACTGTTGGGATATTCCTGGAAAAAGTCGTTGGCCATGTTTCCCCAGCAAAAAAAAACATCTTTGATTCAGTCTCTTATCAGCTTTTCTTCTGGTAATTCCTTTAAACAACAGCTTCTCTTTGTCTGTTTGACGGGTCTCCTCATCTCTCTATGCTCTGATGGGTTCAATATTGCGACATTCTCTCTCAGTTCTCGCTGTCGCATCCTTTGTACCCGCCGGCTGTTCCAACGTAGATTTTTTCCGGTTGGGAGTGTTACTTAATACATCTCCGGTGTCTGTTTCTTCCTGAACAATCACTACCAACTGAAATATCTGTGCCCAATCGTCGCAGGGATCAGCGGTTCTTGGAGGGACCATACCAGAACACATCTCAGCCACAATAGCTGGACTTTGTTTCTGACTGTGTCACGTGGAAATAATTTTAACGTACTCATAACAACATAAGCAAGAGAATAAAAAAAATACAATCTTTTTTATTCTGAACGGTCACGCTCACCACTGGCAACACGCTACCACAACGCTATCTAGTACTTTGACCTTGTTATCACTAATTTAGAAGCATATGAAATAACGTTATCTAACATATGGTACATAACAGTCATACATTCTCCGCTACATACCGGGTTCCAGGCAGAAGCCAGCGCATATCGACCTGCGTGCGTGCGTTCATGTAGCTACGCCTTTGTGTATTTAATTCAATTACTTATTTTATTGATTAATAATTTTAAAAATTTTAATTCAGCGAATAGAATGAAAAAGCCGTAACTAATCTATCAATGTGTGTTTAGTTATTTACATGCCACTGACTTAATTCCATTTCGCGTGATTTACACGTTTCAAGATATCAACGGTTTTTCAAATGAAAATTGTTACCGCTTGATAGAGTTAAAACTTCTCTTGTGTCCATTGCCAACCTAAATTTTAATTTCACCAAATTTTTTTCCAGATTCAAACTCAGGGGGTTTTGAGGAGGAATCTTCTGTTATACAAAAAAATGTGAAAAGCCTGGATCCGGTGATTCGCCTGCATTTCTAAGCGCACTCTTAGATGAAAATATGGCAAACACGAGTAGATGCTGGTTTTTCAGAGCTGGTGATCTTATCAGCTTAATATCCTGATAAATTTGGCGTTCGTCGACACAGATAGTTTGAAGACTTTTTCATAAACCACATAAATTGTTGTATTTAACTTTCTCCCGAATGAATAGCTTAACATTATAAAGGCTGTCTGATCGTAGCATTGCGAAACTGATTGTAATTTAAGCTAGTTTAGTTCTAGTGATGCGAATCAATGTCTGCCTCTCAACCTAATTTGTTACAAATTCAAACTGGTGCCTTTGCGAGGTTTCTGTTCACAAAATATCAAACAATAGTACCTCAAAACATCTATTCAATTTCGGAAACCTCTAACTTTTGGAGTAGGTTCATTGAGTCTTTTACAACCAGACAACCATTATCGAAATATTATACTGCCCCAGGTTGTTTTGATTCAATGAAAAAAAAGACCACAAACAATTGACGCATTCCTAGAATTTGAATTTAATTTGAATCGCAATGTGAGAGAAAGAATTCAAATTTTAGTTTAGATATTTTATTTTGGTCTTAGTCCAGCGTGTGAAAAGCCATGCAGATGAAAATGACAACAAAGTTAACAAGACTGCTCGTATCAGGGCGAAGCCCTGAATGTTCCGACTGCCTTTTAAGGTTTATGGAGCAGCAGTAATAACATAAAAAAATTAATTGAAATAAAATAAAATGTAAATTTTTTTTTTCTGAAGTTTGAAATTTTTTATGAAAATCATCCCCCCACACGCCTTATAAAGTACAAAAAGATAGATTTCGTTCCTTGTAACATATGAATTATGGCAAATAAGCTTCGTTCAACCAATTTGGAACGATTTATAAGACTGATTAAATCTCCGCTTACGCGTTAGTAGCGCGAATTATATCGCGCGTTAATTGTCCCAAATTGGTCAAAATGGCCAAAATGGCTCTCTTTAAACCCTCATAACTTACCGAAAAATGATCACAGGTGAAATATCTTTTCAAATTTAAGCTCAGGACAACAATACTTTTCGAATGATAAAAAAAAATTCCGTCAAAAATGGCTAGTTAAAAAGTCGAAATTTGTCTGAAGAAAAAAAAAACCCACCCGAGCACAAATATTCCGTTACTTTCGTATCGAAAGTCGGAACAACAAGACTGCTCGTATCAGGGCGAAGCCCTGAATGTTCCGACTGCCTTTTAAGGTTTATGGAGCAGCAGTAATAACATTAAAAAATTAAATTAAATAAAACAAAATGAACTTTTTTTTGTAAGATTTGAAATTTTTTATGAAAATCATCACCCCACACGCCATTTAAAGTACAAAAAGAGAGATTTGGTTCCTTGTAACAAATCAATTATGGCAAATAAGCTTCATTCAACCAACTTGGAACGACTTCTAAGACGGATTAACTCTCCGCTTACGCGTTAATAGCGCGAAATATATCGCCCGTTAATTGTCCCAAATTGGTCAAAATGGCCAAAATGGCAATCTTTAAACCCTCATAACTTTACGAAAAATGATCACAGGTGAAATATCTTTTCAAATTCAAGCTCAGGACAACAATGGCTTTCGAATGATATTAAAAAATTCCGTCAAAAATGGCTAGTTAAAAAGTCGAAATTTGTCTGAAGAAGAAAAAAAACCCACCCCGAGCACAAATATTCCGTTACTTTCGTATCGAAAGTCGGAACAAAAAGAGAAATCAGTTTAATCCTTTAGATGGATTATAATGGACTATAATAGATTTTTTTGAGTAAGAACCTAGATGTTCCAAAATCTTAAAATCAAATATTCAATACTTGAATGTTGCAATTGCCAAAATGTGTTTTACGTTCGGCTACACCAAAAAGTTGAGTTGTTTTCTACCTGTCTTTTTTCTACTTGTCTCCTTCTCCCCTAAATACTAACTCCCATCATTCTTAAAAGTTACTCAACATTTGTTCACTTACCACCACCTCCCCTCCCATCATTTACCTCTTTCTTATATTTACCGTAAAATACATGAAGAATAACGTACGCGTGCCTCCCTTCCCCCTTAAAATGCACACATGCCTTTAACAACCCCCGCCTTTCATATTTCTACGCCCTCCTCTCAAAAAAAGGAAGGGAGGTGTGTGCGTGGGGGTTCGGTAGCTGAGAAAGGGATATGTAAGAACCAGGTGGCGGGAATAGGTGGAGGAGTAGGTGGGGATTAGGTGGAGGAATAGATGGTGGGGATAACTTGTGGTGGCGTAGGTGCAGGTGGTTTGGTGGGTTGGGGAAGGGGCGGAGTAAGGGTAGGTGAAAGAATATGGTTTATCAAAATTTAACTAACGGCGAGTTGGTTTAGAAGCCGTTTAGGCTGTAAGTAATGCAGAAAAAGCTGTAGATTTTGCAGAAAATTTGGCAAAAACTTATGCAGATTATAATCCATTTCACCCATTATAATAGATTTTAAATGGATTAAAATAGAGTTTTTTTTTCTGTAAAAATAATGGGTTATAATGGATCATGATCGATTGCGTGGTCCCAAAGTGTAATTATAATCGATTACAATGCCGACATTTCTGACCACGAAAGTTGATTATAAGCAGTTTTATCCATAGAAACTCACTGCGGGTCATTTCATCATCATTTGTCCAGGCAGACGATACATTTTTTACCGATGGAATGTTCGGAATCAATCTGCGATTACTGAAACTTGTTTTTGGGATGCTTTCATCTTACAAGGGTGATCAAAATTGTTTTGGCAGTAAATTGGACAATTTGTCCTAATAAACTCGGAAAAACATTGCATCACACGGGCTCTTATCCCTAACGCCGCTCATTGTCCCTGAAACTTGTCTCTAAAATTGATGTTTTCACGCTGACCAAAACGTCTGACGGATAAATGTACCGTATAAATAATTATTGTTCCGTCTTCGTAACGAATGTAACGGAATATTTGTGCTCGGGGTGGGTTCTTTTTTCTCGTAGACAAATTTCCACATTTTAACTAGCCATTTTTGACGGAATTTTCTTATATCATTCGAAAACTATTTTTGTCCTGAACTTAAGTTTGAAAAGATATTTCACCTGTGATCATTTTTGGTAAAGTTAGGGGGGTTAAAGATTGCCAATTAGGGCAATTAGGGACAATTAACTCGAAATATTTTCGCGCTATTAACGCGTAAGCGGAGATTTAATCGGTCTTAGAAATCGTTCCAAGTTTGTTCAAGGAAGCTTATTTTCCATAATTGATTTGTTGCAAGGAGCGTAATATATCCTTTTGACTTCAAATGGCGTGTGGGAGAATGATGTCCCAAATTGGTCAAAATGGCCAAAATGGCAATCTTTAAACCCTCATAACTTACCGAAAAATGATCACAGGTGAAATATCTTTTCAAATTTAAGCTCAGGACAACAATACTTTTCGAATGATAAAAAAAATTCCGTCAAAAATGGCTAGTTAAAAAGTCGAAATTTGTCTGAAGAAAAAAAAAACCCACCCCGAGCACAAATATTCCGTTACTTTCGTATCGAAAGTCGGAACAACAAGACTGCTCGTATCAGGGCGAAGCCCTGAATGTTCCGACTGCCTTTTAAGGTTTATGGAGCAGCAGTAATAACATTAAAAAATTAAATTAAACAAAACAAAATGAACTTTTTTTTGTAAAATTTGAAATTTTTTATGAAAATCATCACCCCACACGCCATTTAAAGTACAAAAAGAGAGATTTGGTTCCTTGTTACAAATCAATTATGGCAAATAAGCTTCATTCAACCAACTTGGAACGGTTTATAAGATGGATTAAATCTCCGCTTACGCGTTAATAGCGCGAATTATATCGCGCGTTAATTGTCCCAAATTGGTCAAAATGGCAATCTTTAAACCCTCATAACTTTACGAAAAATGATCACAGGTGAAATATCTTTTCAAATTTGAGCCCAAG
>NC_087064.1:36612299-36659513 GCF_963678635.1 Symsagittifera roscoffensis | reverse complement strand
AGAAGAGCTCGGAAAATCAATTTGGTCGACCTAAAAAAAAAAAATTTTGAAAATCCGCCCCCCCCTCAAAAAAAATCCTAGATCCGCCCCTGTATGTATGTATATGCTAATTTTGAGAGGGAGCGCGCGCTGTAAAGAATAAAGTGGTAAAAATTGGGTGGAGGGTGGCGAGGGGGGAAAGGGGCAAACTTTTTGCCGTTTGAGAAGGCTTAGATTTAGAGATCGAGTAGGCCAGGGTGTACACTCATTTTGCAAAAATCTCCATTACAAACTTAATAAATGCAGAACTATACAGGACGCGAAACAAAAAAGAGGAAAAAATCCATTTTAAATAATTTCAAATGGATTATATTTAATATTCAATTTGATGAAAACTATGGATAATAGTCAATATTTTATTTCGCTTTGTTTTCGTTTGGGAATCGATAAACATTTCAAAATCCAAAATAATAAATTTCTTTCACTTTTCTTTGAAATTCGCAATAGATTTTTGCAGTCTTCGACATTTCGGAAATCCAAAAGAACTAATTTCGTTCACTTTTCTTTGATGCGGGTACCCAGATTTTATCAATCTCGGACAAAGCACACCTCAAGAACGGCGGAAACATGCCTCAAACAAAAACAACAAAAGTATGACTTTCAAGTCGTGAAAAAAGTTTAGCGAAAATTTTTTTTTTGGCATAAAAAATTATTAGCGACAATTCTTTAAATGAAAAGTTTCTAATTCAATTTATTTTGCGAGATTTTGAAATGAATATTATGAATTTTTTTATTTATTGTAAAAGTTTTTCATTCTCAAGAAAACAATAGCAGAAGTTTCAGAAAATTATTTTGCTGGAGTAGAAATAAATGTCCACGGCTTAAATAGAAAGCTTAAACTATCCTCCTAGTATAAAATTCTCAGGAATGGAATACTTGATGGAAAATGAAATGGAAAATGAAAAGCGTGGAAAACAAACAAAATTTCAAAGTCTCAAAGCTTAGGGCTCGAAAAGTTTCTGTTTCAGAACATCCAAAACAAACTATTTATATTAAGCAAATTTTTCATAAAATGTTCTGAAAAAGTTTTATACTGTTTTCTATAATTTGAATTTTGAGTTTTAATTGAACTTTCTGAGATCTTTTGTCTTTATTCCAGGAAGAATATCAGCATTTCTATTTTGATTTTTTAACTCGTTCACTGAGACTTGATAACGGCCACGGAGTACGAGAAGCAATTTTAGTACGGGTGACTCAAAATGAGGCAGCTTCATTAAACATCAATAGTGTCGAATAATATGACATATTGCAAAGCTTTCAGTCGTGATTTAAGTCACGATGAGAATTTTTTTATAAAATATTTTCAGTGCGGAGAAAAACTATTTGAAATTGTTTAATTTTTTTTTTGGGTGAAGAGAAGTGAGTCGGTGAACATGGCAGTCTCTTTTTTAAGTTAATGAATAGCAATTGAAAATATCTTACAGAATCAATTAGTGTTATAGCCATCACCGTTCATCCGAACCAAAAAATAAAACGACAAAACGACCAAACAAACAAATCCTTATGAAAAGCTGCTGTCAAAAATGACCATAGTCACAAGCGCATTTAGGGGGGCGGAGGGGGCGGATGTGTCCTCCCTCAGGGATTTGACTCCCTGCCGACCCAAAGGGTCCCCCTTTGAACTATTTTGAGATATCCATTTTTGGTCGACTAACCCTAAAATTTTTCTAAAGGTGCCTTGGGTGCCAAAATATACTAATTTTGAGGGGGGAGCGCGCACGGAAAAAAGCGATTTTTTGGTCAACATTTTCCAAATATTGCCTAAAAACACCTTTTTTGGCCTTTTATTTCAAAAACTCCCCTGCGGCACAGAAAATTAGGTCAAAATAAGGTCTTTAAAGTGATTTAGTAGAACTCAGAAAATCAAACAAATTGGTCGACCTAAAAAAGTTTTTTGGAAAATCCGCCCCCCCCCCCCCTCCCTCGTCGAGAAGATCCTAGATCCACCCCTGGTCGGAACATTAGTCACTTGCACAGAAATCGGATTTTTTTTCCATTTTAAAAATTTATATATATTTTTACATAGCCCACCTGTTGTACGTGGAGGTGGGGGATTTCAGTGGGACCACTAGGCCGAGGAACAAACACCCAGTACACAGCGTCCATATACCTTCAGAGTCAGTGCTATTTATTTATATATACTTTCCATTTAAGATATTTACCCCAGATTGCTTTTTTACCTTAAGTTTAGAATCGGTCAGCCGGAAATGTTTTTTGGAGGTAAATTGGTACTAAAATGAGACTAAAAAAGGGTATTTTGAGTGTTTAATTGGCCAAAATCTGAAGACAACTGGTGTCCTCCTAAACCGTTTACGACCAACTGCAAGTTACAAAATTAGCGCAAAAATGTTGAAATCTCAAATCCTGGATGTCTTTTAAAACAGAATAGCTCTGACTGGAGAAGCGATTTAAAACTTTTAATGACAATTATCGATAATAATTTTCAAAAGCAACAATAAGTAAAAAATGGTATGATGTGAAAAAATGATATGAGGCACAAACCAAACTGACTTTCCGAGCTTTCTTAAAACACTACAAGGATTCTAATGCGAGAAAATGTTCTGCGCCGCAGGCGAACTTTCGAAAAAACAGGCCAGAGATGAGGTTTAAGACACTTTTGGAAAAGTTTTGACCAAAATCCCATGATTCTTTTGCCCCCCCCCCCCCCTCGAAAAGAGAATACATTGGCGCCGAAGTCTCCTTTAGAAAAAATTTTAGGGTGGGTCAGCTGCAAAGAGACCAAAGTATGCTATAATAGTACCAAAGGGGTATTTAACTTTTGAGTGCTGAGAGGTTCGAATCCCTGATGGGGAACACAACTCCCATCCCTTCCGCGCCCTTGCTTATAGTAAACCTCATTTTGTCAGTACTTGTTCAGAAGAAAAGTTTTGTTCCGAGCGCAATCACGGTTTTCTTTCAACGCATTTTCAGGTACCTCAAAACAGGCTCGCAAGTGGTCATATTGAAAACATTTCAGTCGCGATTTAAATCTCGAAAACCAAAAATCAAATATCAAGTGCTTACAAAAATTGGTAGACAGTTTTTACTATGCTGTGTTCGCAATAGTTGGTACCATTTGCACAGGAACCGACTGTTTTTTCTGCACAATACAAAATAGTTTTCAAATTTATGCTTTAAAAATTAATTACTGACAACGAACCAATTTGTTTTCAGATTTCGTAAAACACACTTCATTCATGACATAGCCCTGTTGAAGCTGAAAACAAGAGTACTGGACACTCGGAACATTCTGCCCCTGTGTGCTGATAGACTACCATATTCTCCTAGTAGAGTTCCGATTGGTGCGTGTGGCATGGGATCCCAGTCCAGAACCCATCTAGACCTACCCAAAGGGATCTGTTTAGCAAAACCCAAATAGGAATTGACCTAGTCAAGAGCTTGTTTTACAGTTGATTGAAAATAATTTTCCAAAAAACGCCATGCCAATACAAGATTTTTTTTTCAGCTGGCTTGGCTGTCGAAATACTGAGATGGTTATTCAGCGGCTTTTCAAAACACAATAAAGTAGACTAGGCAAATAGCATGTTCCAGCAGCCTTGAGTCGTTCGGGTTCTTCCAGAATTTGACTTTCTTAAATGAGATTTTTTGGCAAAAATATGCCAGGTGTCACTACAGCTCTTTGAAAGCCTGTCACAAAAAAATTCACGTAAAGCCTTTAAAAACTTTGCCTGCTTTTCTACCTGGAAAGCCTTTTTGTTTTCAATTTTGGAATTATTAAAACCGCAAAAGTTATCTAAGAAGAGAACAGATCTCTGATTGTGATGCTCAATTGGCTTGCAGTTCTCCTGGAAACCGCTTTTTACGAGTCAATACTTAAATCAGAATCGAATCCTTACAACTTTGAATGGTGTCGCGATGACCACGTTTGTGTAGATCCGGTGAGTCAGGGCTCAAGTACTTGCTTTTTTGACGACGGGAGCCCCCTCTACACATTCAAGTGCGGCACGCTAGAGGCCGATTGTGTCTATGGAGTTGCCAATTTTGTCGCAAGAAAAAGGGGATCTTCCGAACATTGCAATGGTGGCAGTTTTTTTGCAAGTGTTCCATTTTTCTTCACGTGGTTAACAGACACTATGTGGGAAAACAGATATTTATAAGAATGACTTTTAAAGAAAAAAGTTTCACCGAGAAGAAGCATTCAAGAAGTGTGAATTGTAAATAAATTTCTAATGGTTACAAACTTTAAAATGTTATGACCGCCTTATGTTTTCCTTATAAAGGTTTTTCTCTACGATTATTTTTTTCTACCAATTTGCTTTGGGTCAATTTAATTGGGCTGCTGGATAATTAAGTACTTTTGCTCGAAAAACAACAATTTTTTTTCTCGGAACCAAAAAAATTCTGCTGAACTTATTACATAAGATTGGTTTGATATGTCTCGTAAGCCAGACAACCCGAGTTGAACTGTTTGTACCAGCCCTCTTAGTGTTGCGATTTCTTAATATTGCGATTTTGTTCGAATCAATGAATCAATGCAGAGAACAAAACACTGATCACACTGATTGCTTTGATTATGACAATGCGATCACTTTATTATTTAGCCGATTTCTAACCGGCCGAATTTTGAGGAAATAAGAACTTTGTCATTTTTTCCTGGAATTTTTTAAAACCATTTCGATGTTGGTGGCCAAAAAAATTACTACATGATGGTGCATTGTGGAACCTGATCTAAACTACATTTTATGATTGGATAAATTAGATATTTTACCAATGTAAAGTATTTAATATTAACCAATCATGATCCATCTAACTAACAACCCACTTATTTGTAAGTGCTGAAGTTACTTGTAATTTCAGCACCAGAGAGATTTGAATTTAACTTAGAAATTAGTTGGACTCTCCCGAGCACTTCAGCAGCCGCAATAAACCAGTATACCCTAGATCTATTGAGCCTAGCAGAGACTAGTTAAACAACCTGAGACTAGATAGTATAAGAGTAAGATTAGGATCGGTATTAGACTAAGAAGTTGCACGAATCTATCCGGCCGAAAATAAGATAGCGTGACGAGCAGACGGTGTACCCTATCCGAAATTACTCTATGAGTTAACCAACTCGGTCCTAACTCATCTGGTGCGACCATAAGTCTCGAACAAGACCTTAATAGCTTAGAATTAACCAAAATAGATTAGAAATTAGACAAAAACATTTAAAAAATGTTATACGACAATAATTTAATCGAAATGTCTCTACGACTCAATAGATCAGAGCCAATATTCCGAACCATAACAGAACTACCCGGAATTGGAAGAAGACCTCGAACCAGAGACGACATACGACAAAGTAGAAACTTGCCATATAGCTATATGATAGTTCGGCAAAAGCCAGAACAAACTTTTATATTTAGAATACTACTGGCAATGAATTTAGATTTTCATTTGCAAACATAAAACCTTGAAGTTAATCTTCAAAATCATTTCAGGCGCTAAACAAAATTATTAATATACAATAACGATTGATAAAAAGATCTAAGATCGTTTTCCTAAAACTCTGCAGTAATATACAAAACATGTTTGAAAAATATTTATTGAAAAATAAAAAATAAAAATTAGTAGCATGACAATAAATGGTTAGTAATCATAAATCATCCTGTTGTTCCAGCTCCATCACCTAAAACATAACAGCAATCATAAACCCACTAATATCATCAAAACACTAAATCTTTCCTTTACACACATTTAAAAATTTATTAAAACTTAAATTCACTTAATTTTAAAACCAGATCATCAAGGCTTATCCTTGGATCTTAAAACATTTTCTACTTAATTAAATTTCAAATTTGATCATCAAGGCTTATCCTTGGATCAAACAGAACAACTTTGTTCTCCCCCACCCACTTAATTAGTGTCTAACGACCTCAAACGTCGATTCACTACCCAACCCTTTCTAAAGACCCAAGACCAATAGAAATTTTTAAACAAAACTAATCATTCAAATTAGGATAAACAGTGAAGAACTTCGGTTATTCATCCTTCACTTGACCCCCCCTCTTACCAGACCCAGGATAAATCTTAGACTTAGTAAGTTTAAAATAGTATCTAACGAACTACTCGCGTTCTAATTATACCTGAACCTTGTGGATCGATTTACTATTCTCCAACCCTTGAACACAATCACTACCCCTAAGTAAGATTAAGTAAGTTAACACCTTAACTTATACTAGCCACGAGAAAGTAAAAAATCATTCTTCGGAATCGATATACTTTTCTCTCCAACCCTGAACAAATAGACCCAGGTTAAGCTAACCAAAAAATCGTAAGAACTAACAGTTTAGGAAAATAGAAATCATTTAACAACCTTTTGCATCCGTCATTCTAAACCTTATGTCATTTAAAAACCTAGGAAATAAACAAACAATCGTTTTACACAATTGTGAAATAGATAACAAAAAATACGACCTTGTAATCACACCTCATACACAAACAGTTGGATACATTCGAACAAAACGACAAACACTAAAAAGAAAAATAATAACGAAACAAAGACAAATAACACGAAAAAGATTTTCAAAAAATCGAAACGCATTTTCAGAATCAGAAACCAACAGTTTAGACGAACTTTACAAACTAAAAGAATCAATAGATAAAAATTACCCACTTCACGATCAATTATATTTTTCTGACTCAGAAACAACTTCAAATTCATCAAAGAGAGGAAAAAGAAGAATAAAAAAGCAGTATAAACACAAACCAGTACATTTATACAATTGGAATCAACCAATTCGACACATTAATAATTACATATTAACAGTCATCGAACGAAAAAATGAGCTCAACGCACACTCCAGGTGAAGAAAGTCCAGATGATGATGAAATCTTTCCTTTTATAGTAGATGCAGATACTGATAGAGGACAACACATATTTTGTCAAAATTTACTCGTAAATTTATTTGAACCCGGAATCAGTCCATGTAAAACAGAGTTCCCAGATGTAAAAATCAAAAGACAAATCATAGACCACTACTTAAAAGATATATGCAACATAACACAACAGTATGGAATCTACTCCATAGAATTCACCTCACCAAACCATAATAATAGAAAATATACAATTCAAACAGACGACCTTGATTTAGAATTTTCAAAAGTTTTTTCAGAATATATAAAAAGCATCCAATATCATAACTCACAAAGAGCAAACTCCATATTCACCAATGAAGTTTTCGCAATAATATATAGTTATATTTCGATATTAGAAAACGAAATCCCAATAACAAATGTCTCACCGACAGAAACATCTAAACATTTAAGAGTACGACATGAAATCACACTACTCTCTAGTTATTTAAACATCATTAAAGAAAATTTCACGAAAGACGACGTTTCACAACATACAAAACACGATCTACAAAAAATTTTGGCATGGTTCATAATAGATTATTTCACACACAATATTGATTTAATTGCACAAGCAAGAAAAAATTTTAGACCCCAAAACTCGAACGATGATACCGCTATCACAGAACAATCAGATTATGTTTGGGACCCCGAATGGTCTCATCCCGCATTTATAAGCTTCCCACAAACAATCTCAAGTCAAGCAATAAGTACAATATCTTACATAAGAGATTATGTAAAAGTAATACCATTAACCATTGATGCGACACCATTAAACTATAATACATTTTTACCCGATACACAAAATAATAGTTTAAACTCTACAGTTATACACAATGAAAACCTCAATGGAACTAGGAATCTTACTCAACAAGATATCCAGACACCATCACACTTCATAAATGAAGAAATTGTACACACAACAACTACACAACAAAGTATTTCACCAATACGCCCAAATTTAACAACACCAAGAAATACAAATCCTTCACAAACACAGGTAACCTTACAATCAACCGTTAAACCTTCGGTTGCCCCTAAATATTCACATATGGATTACCAAACATACAGACCCATGACAATACCATCAAAAACACGCAAAACATTCACTAGAAACAACTTTGCAGACCATAATTATAATTATACACATCCATCAAAAACATATAACCAACCACAAAGAAATTTTAACCAATATACAAGATCTCGAAATTGGGATAACCCAATGACCCAACCTAATTCAATAAATTTCCAAACAAATCCTCCACAGGATCACAGTGAAAATTACCCATTTTTTCAACAAAATAAAAATAAAAAACAGACATCTTATCAAATGGATTATTTATCCTCAGATGATGATTTCTTACAACCAGATATATTTGAACCAAATACTCAAGAATATCGTAGACAAGGAATACAGAGAACACGTACAAATCATAGAAATTTTTCTCCACAACCAATAGATGCACAACATCAACAACCAATTCAACAACAAAATCTAATTAATACACAATCTTTTCAACCAAACCAACAACAAAATCCAATGACTGCACACTCGTATCAAGCATCACAAATGCAAAATGAAATACCACTCCCATATTATCTCCAACAACATGAAATAACAAGAAATCAACTTTCAAATTTTTCTCAAATGCCAAATGCAGCAGAATCATTACAAATGACAATGAATCCATACCTTATGGGTGGATCATCAATAACATCAAACAAACCTTTAATGGTTTTCACAGGAACAGACCCTGAATACTCTGTAGAAGATTATTTAAATGCAGTAACAGCAAACCTGATTTTAAATATTGGACCTGAACCAATTAATACGCCACTACATCAAAATTGGATACATCGACGCACAGCGTTAATACAAACAACCTTAGATGGCGCAGCCCAAAAATGGTTTTCAGTACTACCTCTAGAAATAAAATCAAACTGGAAAAGGTTTACACAGGAATTTTCAAAAATGTTTGACTCCGAAAGAAACAAACAACAACAAAGAGTTTTATGTAATGAAATTCGCAGATTACCAAACGAAACCATCAAGCAAATAGCAGTACGAATCGAAACACTAGTTCGAAAAGCATATTCATTAAATACACATGACTATAAAAACACAAAGATGACAGAAATCTTAATGATGACCTTAACACCACAATTAAGGAAAATAGCAATAAAAAAGAGAGCATCCCATCCTTCTTCAATTCGAGAACCCGATTTAGATTTTCGAAAACTAGTAGACAAATTAGAACAAGCAGAAATCACGATGAAACTAGAAGAAACGGAAAATCTGAAATTACAATACGTTAACAGAATTGAAACGACTCCTACTAATATTAATAATATACAGGAATCAGAGACAGACCTCGTTGAAAAAATTACTGAAATACTCAATATTTATGAAAAGAACCCAAACTTTAAAGGCAAACCATCTTTCAAAAAATGGTGTAATTATTGCCGACGATACGGACATAGTATTTCCGAATGTAGACAAAAACAGCAAGACAATCAAAATAAACCTCAAAAATATAAAGAACCAAATAAATCATTCTATCAATACATGAAAAAAGATCAAAATCTACCGAACAAAACAGTTTACAGCAACAACAGTTCAGGAAAACCACTCCCGAACAATACAAATTATACAAGAAATCAATCACCATATAACTCAAGTTATAGAGGAAGATCACCAGAACGAAGAAACACGTATAATTCATCACAAAATCACTACAATAGACCAAATAGTCGAAATAACTACTCCAGATCAAATTCAAATACACAACGATTTGTTTCTAGATCTAATTCCCAATCAAGAAATAACTACTATCCAAACAACCAATCACGAAATTCATCATACAATAGGAATAGAAACTACTCCTATAATCGAAATAGAAGTTATTCAAACAACCGAAACCAGAATTACCCGAACAATCAATCAAGGAATAACTCATATAATAGATCGAACTATAACAGACCAAACAATAATTACCAAAACAGATCGCGAAATAATTCACAAAATCGACACTCAAGTTATAATAATCGTTATAGAAATTATTCCCAATCACCACACCGGAATAATAATAACTATAATAATTCTAATAATCGCCACAGAAGTAGTACACCTAAACATCAAAGACAAATCAATCAAGTACAATCTAACCCAGAAACAACATCAGACCCTCCAGGTATTGATGACACAGTAACTGATACGTTACAACTCAATCAAATAAACTGTACATCATCAGATTCAGAAAGTGATACTGAAAACACTCTTTCTATCAATATGATAAAAGTCGAAAATGACTATGAATCTGTCATATATGAACAACCCTTTTCATCACACATATATGAAAATCAATCAGAATTTCTTCAAAATTATTACACTACACCCATAAATTCCACACCAACGACGCAAGAAACAAACGAGATTAACACTACAAATCAAACCAATAAAAATACCAAAACAAAATGCTTGAATACAAACCACATTTATCAAAATATACAAAAAGAACAACCCAAAGAAAAAATTTGGACAATACCATTTCTCTTAGAAAGCCCAAGAAATAAAGAATTTCAACCACCAGACCTTGAAATAGATTTTTTAATTGATTCAGGAGCAGAATCAAACATAATAAACATCCCCACATGGAATGAAATAAAAACTTTACACCCAAAGCTAACACCTCTTGAAACCTCCAGTAAGTTAGCAACAGCACAAGGATCAACATTGATAAACTACGGAAAAATCCAATTATTTCTCCTCCCCACCAGAACAATGGAACAAAGCAAAATTTTAAATAAGCCATTTAAACAAATATTCCATATCATTGACATTAAATATAATATCATTGGAATACCATTTATTTCGAAGTATATACCAACAATTAACATACTAAATAGTAAAATATTAATCAAAGATAAATATACAAAAACAAAAGAAACATCCTTAACATTTTTTCAAAGATTAAATAAACAACCACCATTCTTTTCAAAATTCTACCCGATATTTAACCAACAAAGAAAACACCTAAAACCACTATCAGGAAATATCTATAATTTTTCAATCAAACAAGTTCACCAATATGATAAAGAACAAAACAAACAAAAATTTTATATGTCAGAATTTGAATTCAAACCTATTCACAAATTTTTCAAAATCACAATCTCATCCATAAAATATTTGAAAAATTCGAATTCAGATATCATTTCCTTACATGTCTATAACAACACACCTTACCAAGTAACATTACCCTTAGGACTTTTAGGATATTGTGAAACCAACGCTACAATATCACCAATACACGAAAAAGCCTATCGCGTAAATAATATACTCCAATTACTAGATATTTGCCAATCTACAATTCTTAATGAAGAATTATCTATAAATAATATAATAAGTAACGAAAACAGAAATACGGATTATTTCACAAAAACTCCATATTTCAAACCTACATTCAACATAAGTAACTACACAGAGGACCAACAGAAATTTTTAACAATGTTTAATTTCCAACATTCACAAATAACACAAGACGAATTCGAAAAGTTAGCCAAACAGCTAATTGAATATTCATCAGTCTATGCAACATCAAAATTCGATGTTGGAAAAATCAGTTCATCACTACATCTCCCGTTAAAACCAGACGCAGTTTTCAAAAAACAGAGAGCAAGTAAAGTACCAATTCACTTACATGATAAAGTAAACAGATTACTCGACATTTTAGAACAATACAACATTATATCACCAGTAAACAAAGAAGAACAACCAAAAGGCAACACATTTATCAACCCTGTTATCATTCTAGCTAAAGGAGAATCATTGAAAATCGTTCTCGATGCTAGATACCTCAATTCACTTATAGATGAATCAAAATGTAATTGGCCCATTGAACCAATACAAGTTATTTTAACAAAAATAAACGGCAAATACTTTACAACCGCCGATATGAATAGTGCATACAATCAAATGCCACTAGATGAACAATCACGACGTTTAACACAATTTGTTATCGGAAACCAACAATATGAATTCAACCGCTTATTCTATGGATTATCCATAGGACCAGCAGCATTTTCAGCTTTTATGAGCAAAATTTTTAGACCACTGATACTCAAGAAAAACGTAATCACCTATTTAGACGATGTTTTTATGCAATCACAAACAAAAGACGAGATGTTCAATGTTTTAGAAAAATATCACCAAATACTTCAGAACGAAAATCTGAAGGCCGCCCCCGATAAATCACACTTCTTTTTGACAAGAGTTAAATTCTTAGGACATAATATAGAAAGAAAAACAATCACTCCATTGAAATCACGCATTGACGCTATTCAAAAACTTCAACCACCAACAAATAAAAAGAAAATCCAAGAATTTCTTGGAATGTTAAACTTTTTAAGTAAATATGTTTATAAAATGCAATTATATCTACGACCATTTTATAACATCCTTAGACAACAAAATAAATTTGAATGGAACACAGAACATCAAACACGATTTGAAGAAGTAAAGAAACTTTTAACTGAACAAATTTCAAACACAATTCCAGATTCAAATCAACCATTTTATGCAATGTGCGATGCTTCGAACTTTGGCATCGGTGCAGCACTATTACAATCACATAATGGTACAAATAAAATGAACCTCATATCAGCAAATTCTCGATTATTCACTCAAGCAGAGCTACGACTCTCAACTCTAATGAGAGAATGTACAGCCATAATATATACACTGACAGAATATGAATTTCTGATACTTGGATCAAAACATCCAACAGTTCTATTCACAGACCATAAACCAATCATCTTTCTCTTTACACAAAAATCTAACCCAAACCACCGAGTTTATAGATTTCAACTCATTTTAATGAAATTCCCAAACTTACATATAGTTTGGACTGCAGGAAAAAATCTTGCATTACCAGACACCTTAAGTCGAAATACACCACCTGAATTACTTACACGAAAAACAACAGTTGAAATACCCAAAAACATAAAATTCTACCTTGCAGAAAACGAAACATCACCCCGATTGGAATGCAAATATGCAGTAAAAACTGATATTGAACAATCACAAATAAATAATTTACAACATTTCCCACTTTATTTAGATTGTCAAAATAATCATTATGAAGTTGATCTACTTGGAACATCAACTTTCAAACAAATCCCATATTCTCAATGGATAAAAAATAACACCCAACAAAAACGAACAAAACAACACCCACCTAAGAAAGACCATTTTCCACTAATTGAAAAAGAAGATTTAACTGATAAAATAAATTTATCAGGACCACAAACAAATGATTCAAAATACACAATAAATCAAGTTTTTGACCTTCACGACCCACTTGATACAATACCCTTATCTAAATTAGAAATCGAAAACATTTTTCTCCCCCCAACAGAAATAATTACAATTTCAACACTGAAACAATATCAAAACCTTGACCCAGTAATTCGACAACTGAAATCATGGCACAAATATAAAACTAAACCTATCAAAGCAGATTCAACCATTCTAGGAAACAAAACACTCCTCCGATACTTTCGCAAATTTAACAACACAACAATTAACGAAAATACAGACCTTTTAGAGTATAACCTGAATGAATCTACAGTTCCATGTCTCCCTTTAAGTATGATTCTTATAGCTTTTAATATTTCACATACACAAAATATTAAAGGACACTCTGGATCAGAAAAAACATATTCAAATTTTATACAAAACTTTTATTTCCCAAATGCACCAATTTGGATAAAAGTACTATTCAATGACTGTATAGTATGTCAACTAAATAAACCTTACCCAAATCAAAAACAAATAGCACAAAAACAAGATTTTAAAGGACAAAGTTTGTACTTTAATCATCGTATCTCATTTGATACTAAAGGACCAATTTCACCCTCATCAGAAGGAAACTCCTACATTATGGTAATTGTTGACGCATTTACACACTATGTAGCACTTAACCCAGTACCACATTGTAACGCTTATTACGCTTACACAACACCCTATGAACACTGGATAGCAAAATTCGGACTACCAGAAATTTTAGTTACAGACAACGGTACAGAATTCATAAATAATGAAATTATCACACTATGTCATTTATATAACATTAAACACAAACCACGTACATCTCATGCACCTTGGACAAACGGCTTAGTCGAAGGTATGAACCGTTCATTACAAGAATATCTTAGATGTATCATCAACGGAAATGATACAAAATATACCGAATGGTCAGCAGATGTAAAATTATTTCCCTTAGCATATAATTCACAAATAACGACAACTTTAGGAATGTCACCATACGAAATGGTTTTTAACCAAAAGCCACGCAAACCAATAATGTTTACAGCAAATTCTCATAAAAACGCACAAGGTTATTGTCAACCAAATAAAGACTCAATTTGTTATAACCTACCTTTACATACACACGATGAAGATCATTTTCATCACCCACAAATTCTTAAACTAGCCTCCGGTACACACACCGAATGGATTCTAAATAGAGATAAAAAACACAATGAAATTTATCAAAAAATAACAAAAAAGTTATTACAAAGACAAAACATTAATGAACAAATCAATTCACGTTTTACACCAGCCTCCGAATTAAAAATTGGAACATTTGTTTTAATACCTAATTTTAATACTCAAAAAGGAATTTCTAAAAAATTACAACCCCTTCGAAAAGGACCATACCAAATAATTGCAAAACCCACTGATGTCACATATAAAATTACCGACTCAAACAAAAAAGAAATCGTTCAACATCGAAACAACCTATTACCTTATTACCCAAAAGAATACGCACTCCGCGAATTAACTCAATTATATTCTTTCACAGGATTAAAAATCATTCAAAATGAACCACATCTGAAAAACACAGAACAAAATGATAACCCCACCGAAAATCAAAACACAAAACCAACCGCCACCAAAAACAATACACAAAACCATAAAGAATCCCCAAAACAAAGAAAAAATAGAAAAATGACCGAACAAATAATACCCCAAGAACAAATCGACAAATCAGAAAATAGAAAAACAACAAGACTCCGAAATCAACCACGTAAAAACTATAAAATATTCATCCCCCAATCTAAAATTTTAAAGAAAGTGGAATTTGAAAAGTAATTTTAACATTATACTTCACTATCTTGAAACCTTCGAAACATTTTTCATTTACATTTTTCAAAATAACATGCTGACAAGTACGTAATAATTCTAGTTCAAAATAGACCAATAGGATTCATCCAATCCGTCACTTTCTCTAACTCAAACTAAGACCAATTAGACGAATCATATAGAACTCCAGGCACATCTATAACTATAACTTTACGACCTCCAGGTCAAAAATAAGCAAACCACTCCAACTTGACAACTAAAATAAATATCACCATAATACCGTACCCCTCCCTTATCTAATAACCCAAAGATCAACAATATTTCCCCAACTCAGACCACGAATACCCCCAAAGCAAATTTGTTAACTTAGCCTAAAGTAACAAAATGAACATTTTAATTAGCCTAAAGTATAAAAATCTCACCATACCCCGGATCATTTGACAAACAAAAATAAAGAAAAAGACGACCTCCCAATCACCATAAAAATTGCCCCCAACAATTTTTTACAAAAATCAACCCACTTGTCAAAAAACTAATAAATAATCCGACCACACTAGAAAATCGCCTCAAACAGCAAAAAATATTCGACCAATAGATCATTTCTTAAATGCTCTTCTCTCAATCAGTTACTCAAATACTCATAAATCTTAAACATTTTTTTACAATACTTGAAACCTTTATAATATTTCTTTTTGATATACTTGAATCTTTTCTAATAATCCTAATCATTTTTTGTAACATTTTTTTAATTTTCTACACTATACTCGAACTATTCCTCCAACTTTCCAAAACCCTTGATTACATCCACAGGTACGAGTCATATAACTTGTCTAAATGATACGAACAATTTTCAGTAGAACCGATATTTTTTTATTGTTTGTAATTTTCATAGCATTCTTATCATCCCTCATTTTGACAATATGTAAATGTATAAAGAAAGCAATCCTCACATTTGCCCTAGCAACAATCCTTCTAATTCTTTTTTTGGAAGAATATTATAATAAACATAAACCTTCCCACTAAAGTAACAATTCAAAAATCCATCAAAAATTGCTACCCAACAGTCACAAAGTCAGTCTTCACCGACATCATCCCAAGATAACCAAACACCACCTTCAATTACTCAAAATCCTCAAACATCTACACGAATTTCCTTTCAAGACAATCCATACACTTTTGAAGAACGACATGCTCGTTTATCAGAACCACTAGAACCAGTTCAACGACAAGCACCTCTAAGCGAACCAACATATAACCTATACCCAACACTACCACAAGAACTAAGTAGAATAAGAAATCCTAGTCAAAACCAAAATACAGTCGAAATAAATAGACAAATTATACATCCTCGACGAAACAGAAATTTTCAAACTCCCCGAGTTCATTTTGATATACCTCAATCCCCATCACAAAACACTCCAGAAAACCCCATTGGTATATTACCAGAAACCCCTACGCTTCTTTCACAACGTAGCACCTCAAGCCTACCATCAGATTACTTAGGTTCAACACCAACATCTGAGCAAATACGTGAAAATCCTTTCAACCCCACAAACCAAACATCACGATTTCCATATTGGACTACACATTCATTTACACAAGGTGAACCAAATTTAGTCAATGACCCCATAGATATTTCTACGGATACAACAACATCCTCATCACTACCAGAAACATTATCACTACCATCAACACCATCAATAAGCCAGATTTCACCACCACCTTTTAACTTAAATTTTCCAAATAATCTCGACGCCAGATATCGAGAACAATCATCAATAAATATTCCTTTAAGACTAGATTGGAATACATTTACAGCACCTCCACCACTATTTGGACAACATCAAGAAAGTAACCGCCTCCATAACTGGGCACTTAATAGATTACAATATCGCCAAGATATTCACAACGATATCCGTGATCACAATATTCAAATACTCCAACAAAACAGTTTACAATTAAAGTTTGAAATCACAGTTAAGTTAAATAATATTACCCAACATCCCTACCCATTAAATCTACCTAACATAACAGCTCAATCACTACCACCACCGTTTATAACTACTGAAGTAATATACAAATACGACAGATATACCAAAAACACAATTGGCTACATTACATTTTATAATCCATACTCAGGATTATCATACACATGTATATTCTAAAATTATTAATTTTTCTCCAACTCCTTTTTCTAGTAATCTCAAATCAAAACATAAACCCTTCTCCTCGTACAGGACCACAAGATTTATTAGTAACACATTACGATTGTGAAGAAAATGAACAAAAAACACTACATAAATATGCAATAAATCAAGTATCACAATGTGAAACAGAACCACAAGCTATAGAAACCACAGATGTAATAGCAACACTCTATTCAAAAGCCCGAGCAACAATAGTTACAGGTTATAAATTCAAAGCAACATTTTCCGAAAAGAAAGTACATTGTTCACAAGTCTCGAACGGAAACAAAAACCGACTTGACCATGAATCATTCTATCAAAGTAATATAGAACGTCTTTTACATCTCAATCCCGACGATTGTAAAAATGAATTACTTAGACTAAACATCACACGAAATAAAAACTCCCAAAGAAAGTTAGTTAATTTTCAAGTTTTTCCAGACTCTGTACATCAATCACAACTTGAAAGACACCAAGGACATATAAAACTAGACGAAAAATACCCGTATAACGGCGCACACGGACGATTAACCTATGACCTACACGATAAACATTGGATACCACACATTGGTATAAATGACCCATCAAACTGCAAAGCAGACACAAAAAATAAAGGATACCAAGAAATAATGTTTTTCGATTGGAAAATACAACTCGAAAAAATACAACTAACACGAGATTTATCAGATAATACAATGATCTATCAAGGAATCCGATTACCTTGTAAAAATGATCAAGGTTATTGCGACCCTACAACGAGAACACAAGCAACAATTGTTTGGTTCCCCGAAGATACATGTACAACATTTCAAGTAGCAAAAATACACGCTCGTATGATAAAATTTCACGAAAAATATTTTATACAATCAATTCCATATGAACAAGTCCATCCATCACGAAAACTAAGTTCTAATTTTAGAAACATAGACAATATAGAAAATAAATTAACACGTTTTCAAATATATCAAGAAACAGAACTTGCATGTAAATACAGGAATCCACTTCACAGAACACAATACTCTGAAATATTAGTTGAATACGAAAAAGGATTCGACATGACCACTGGAAAAGTAAAAATCGACCCATATGCAACAGGTCATCCTCCAAACGAAGGAACATCCTATATACCAGTTAATTTTGAAAAAAGCAACGGACAACCTGGTGGACATATAAAACCTCATGACACCAGAAGCACACGCTTACAAGAATTATCACTAATGAATACTACATATTTCGGTAATATCCACTATGATATTCATTTAGATATGAAACTAGATTATACAATTAGCCGAATTTTTCAAGAAATGTCACTCTCCGAATTAGAAACACTACACCAACTATGCGAATTAGAACGAACACAAATATTACAATCACTTGCACTAGCAGTATTAAAAATACCCTATGCAGGATACTTATTATCTGGAAATAGATCAAATTTTTTAGACTATGAAGGAAACATCTTATGGTTTTATACTTGTACTAAAAAAATATCACCACTATACGTTTTTGAAGATAAACGATGTTATAAAAGAATCCCTATCTTTTATAAGAATAAAGTACATTTCGTGGATACACTTTCACGAAGAACCTATTTCTGGGATACCGCAGTCCCATGTGGATCAGAAAACAGCCACAATGTAGTACAACTAAACCCTGATGAAAATAAATATTATCTTCTCACTCCATATCCCACATTAATGCAATCACTCAAAAAATTTTCACCAGAAAGCATTCGCGCTATTGCTCGAAACCCAAATATAGACTTACAATCAATAGGAATCTATTCAAAATCAGATATTCAACATCACATTAGAACACAACAATTCCAAGAATTATTAACACAAATGGACACTATACAAAGACAATCAATAGACCAAAATTTACGCAAACTTGCAGAAACCGCAGGATTTGCCGATATCTACACGCAAGACTATAGCGGATATTTTAAAGACATTAAAGATTATATATATCTAAACGGTGAAAAATACCGTCCCCAAGATATATCACCAATTAACATTTTTAGCTTTGTTACACTCAAAAATGAGATCCTCGATTTTCTAGGATGGCCCTACTACATCTTAGAAAAATTGACTATTTTATACGCAATGTTTAACTTTATTGGATTTCTTTTCTCACTTTTAAAAGGAATCTACAACACATGTGCTATACACACACAAGTAAACAGACAAGCAAGCGTAGCACGCATACTCTTTGCAGGATTTTTTGGAATCTTTTCTACATCTATAAACAAAATTCTTTTAGACGCACAAATAAAAGAATATAACACAAAAATAGCAACACGACAAAATACATACGACGAAGAACATAACAATGTAGACATAACGCCAACGGCACCACAATTACCACCCCTACCAAATAACCATCCAATATCCCTAGTCCCACGAAATTTTCGAAATTTAGCCATCACACATAATCCAAATTTTCGACTCACCACATCACAAAGTCCCATTCAACATATAATGACACACCAGTCACAAGATGATAATACTTATGAACAAATTATTGAACAACCCCATACCACCGCTTTTCAGTCTCAAAATAATCATTTTTTTAGCCCACGATGAGCCGCCAACTTGGATCACTACACCGATCAAATTCCCACCCAACCAATCTTACCTCTCCAATCCCAATAATACCACTTTTTGCTTTTCCGCCACCCGATTTTTCACCTAGTAATGTAACATCAGGCATGAATTCCGACACTAATTCACACATCTCAGTTTTATATTCCATCTCACAACTCAATAACCCGAATATTGAAACCCCCGATGAATTTGCCGACTCAGAACCATCCCCATCCAATAATTTTCATAACTCTTCTAATTTTTCTCAACCCCCTTTTCAACCCATATTATCCAATAACCCTGACCCAATCACTCCCACACCCTCTTATGCTTCCCAAGTTACCCCAACCTACTCCTCATACCATTCTGACCAATCATCTCATTCTCCAGACACCCCCCGAATCTCCCCAGAGCTAGATAATTTTATTACCCTTCAACAACAACCCTACCACCTTAATATCCCAACCATAAACCAAATCTCCTCCACAATAAATTCATCCAACCCCCCTACCCCTACACCCTCTTCAAATTATACTGAATCATTAGCACCATCATCCACATCAACTGAATCTTCACTCAACACTAATAGAGCTTACCGCACTTTTAAAAGAAAGTTCCCCAACCATCCTTTCCCAGCAAAACCAGGAACAGCCCGTGAATACATCAACCACCCCAAGCATACTAACACAAAAGAATTTTTAGCCATCACCTTACCCTCATTCCCACAATACACCTTAAACACCCCCCACGACACTAACGAAACACGCAACTTTGTAGATGAATACGTTTTAATGCCCACTCTCTCTTGGACCTCATATTATCATTTTACTAACCCTCTTTGCTTACCTTTATCTAACACTCACATCGATATAGAGCGAAATACGGACATGCTATATCGACTCACTACACCACTAACCGCTAGACAATTTACTTACGTTGGATATAAAAAATCACTAAAAACACACACTGCACCTAGAGCTAACGAATATACACTCGAATACTATGATCACAACATCATCAGAGCTAACCAAGATCAATTCTTAGACGACGATCGCTTCGCTAATCCACAAATTACCGAGAAATTTTTCATCAAGACACCATATATATTTACACTAAACATCTTCGACCGAAAGTTTGATCACATTATTTCAGAAGCACTAACAGACACACAAGCATACGAAAGTTTTAAAGAACGCTTCCAAATATTTTCACTAACCTTTCATTTCCTTGCACCACACGAAAGAGATTTACACTGCTCACACGATATTACGTTGCGCACTAAACAAACCCACACATATAGTTATTATCGCTTCATCCAAAATCACTTTGACCTACACACACCCTCTAGACAACCACACCATCGTTTTCAATTCATTAATTCCAAATACACTTCACCATTTTTCCTAAATTTCACATATTGCATTAAAGATACTAACCTTCATGGTATTCTTCGTAATTATGACCCCATAACCCAAATGTACATCTTCTGTCCCATCACCAAGACCTTCAACGCCGAAGAATCCCGACCCTTCCTTATCCCGCACGAGTTTGTACAACCTATAGAAATCCCAATTTTAGAATTCATCCACAACACTAAATTCAATCACAAATTATATAATCTAATCCAAAACACACCTTATGAATTTGCAGTTGGCACTGAAGAACTAACCACTATTAAGGCACTTCAATTGCTTTGGCCACTGCTTCAGACTAAAAATATCATCCGCATCTTAGCTAAACTACTAACAACTTCAGAACTAATTCACGACATCTTCCCCCACGGTTTTTTCCCCGACGACTAACAGGTAAGTATGAATTAAATGAATATAACTAACTAATTGAAATATTAAAAAACTCACCATACTTTATCCATGTTTTCCTTAGATTTTTAGCCTTCATCCGACGATCACCTACAAAAACCACAAAAAACAAATAAAGATCGCAAATTTCATCAAACAGACTTCAACAATTCTATTAATCTCTTACACTTATAAATTTATAAATTTAATACCAATGCAGTAAATTCATTTCTAAAATTTTTCCCACAAGCAGTAAATCTAATTATGATGAAAATTTGTAACTTAAAATTCCCCCATAACTAGCAGTAAATTTCCAAATTCTATGCAGTAAATTAATAAAATGCAAATGCAGTACTAACCTTTTGATATTTTCATTCATTCGCACAGAAATTCTATCCACACTCGCACAGCTCGCCCACGAAGAATTGTTTAAAATAATGAATTTCAGTTTCAAGTTTTCACACTCAACAACTCTAACATATAATAACACGTTTCAAACCTTCCTTTAACCCGGTTGGAAAGGAATCATATACTAAACAAAACTAACCAACGCAGCTTACTAAACACCACAAATCATAGAATAACAGCATGACTAAGAAAAGGAAACCAACGGTACCCAAACCGGATTAACCCAGTTTAAAACTGGATAATTTATTCTTTTGAAGACTATTATAAAGTCTAAGAAAGAAATAATAAAACACAAAAAAGTCGAAAGACAAACCCATACCACGAACAATTTACTTTTTGGAAAAAGGACATAACCAACAAGACATAAGAAAAACCACAACAAACCCAACATAAAACGTTGTCACATAACAGGACCCCTCACAAAAACCGCATGAAATCATACTCCCACTCCTGGCCTAACCCACCAGGAAGGACGTCCTGAGCATGCTCTATAGCCGGCCTAACCCACCGCGCTACATCCACGCTTTGTGACCACACCTCTATTTTTAATAAGAGCTACTCAAGTGTGAGTAACTCTTCAAAATAACCGAACTAAAACAAAAAGCTTTTGTGAAAACAACTAACTAAAATCATAATTAAAAAATATTAAACTAATAAACGTTTTATAAAATGTAAATTACATTATGCAATACATAGATCAGAATACAACACCAAGGACGAACATCTAAAGATCCCACTACACTCGAGAGAGAATGACCAACCACAATCGATATGCCACTCACAATCACAACTCAAAGGATTTAGAGTACAACTTGACTTCGCAGAAAAGGACTTCATTGAACTAGACCAATGACCACCTCGATGTTCAAGTATACGTACAGATCCGAGTAACCAGGCATCCCCTCCACGCACAATCTCCACGCCATTCCCAAACTAGATCAGACACAAAAGAAGTTCTCCACGCAGAACAGAAAAACCTGACATAGCAAACCATTCTGAAATCAGATTTGAGTTTGTTGCAAAGACTTAGTCGTTGTCACTAGAAGACACAACGTCTTATGTCTCTAACTCCAGCTTCCTGGAACTCCTTTAACAAAAAAGGAAACAGAAGAAATATGATGTTCGCCAAACACCAATGTCCATCATCCATCCTTCGAATTGCAGAAGAACTATTCTAAAAAACTCTGTAAAACCCGGATGGGTGGAACCTGATCTAAACTACATTTTATGATTGGATAAATTAGATATTTTACCAATGTAAAGTATTTAATATTAACCAATCATGATCCATCTAACTAACAACCCACTTATTTGTAAGTGCTGAAGTTACTTGTAATTTCAGCACCAGAGAGATTTGAATTTAACTTAGAAATTAGTTGGACTCTCCCGAGCACTTCAGCAGCCGCAATAAACCAGTATACCCTAGATCTATTGAGCCTAGCAGAGACTAGTTAAACAACCTGAGACTAGATAGTATAAGAGTAAGATTAGGATCGGTATTAGACTAAGAAGTTGCACGAATCTATCCGGCCGAAAATAAGATAGCGTGACGAGCAGACGGTGTACCCTATCCGAAATTACTCTATGAGTTAACCAACTCGGTCCTAACTCAATTGCCACTTTCTCAATAAGCACTTTGAATAATAGCAAGTGGGTCAATTCCTTTTTCAACCCATTTTTCCAGCATAGAATATTTTCGCCGATCTCATGTTTAAATTATGATAATCTTGCATAGTAATATGAATGAGAAGCGTAGCTGTGAATCAGAACTCAGTTTTGAGAATATCTGGAATACTGAATTATAACTGACACTTTAGGGGAAAAATACATATGCTACAAGTTTTTTCATTCAGAAAATGTTTTTTTTCTGATGATGTACACAGCGTTTCTGGCACTTTTTTATGCCATCTGAAGAATTGTTGCTTTGAAATCAATTGCTAAAAAAATTTCGTCTGAGTACATCTTTGTTATGTTATCGGTTTTTAAGCGGTTCACTTTTGGTTTACTTGAGATCCACTAAGCAAGCGAAGTTTCTTTTTTTTCTGCTTTTGCTTAAGGTATCTCAATCATGAACAGAAGGGAAGTTTGTTTTTGACTGTGCATTCGTTTTTGTTCCGACTTTCGGTACTAAAGTAACGGAATTTTTGTGCTCGGGGTGGGTTTTTTTCTTCAGACAAATTTCGACTTTTTAACTAGCAATTTTTGACGGAATTTTCTTAAATCATTCAAAATGTATTCTTATCTTGAGCTTAAACTTGAAAAAATAATTCACCTGTGATGATTTTTCTCAAAGTTATGGGGTTTTAAATATTGCCATTCTGGCCAATTTGGGACAATTAACGCGCGATATATTGCGCGCTATTAACGCGTAAGCGAGATTTAATCCGTATTATAAATAGTTCTAAGCTGATTCAAGGAAGCTTATATGTCATAAACGATTTGTTAATAGGAGCAAAACTTATCAGTTTGTACTTAATATGGCGTGTGGGGGATGTTTTCACCAAAAAATGCCAATTTTTTTTTTAAAAGAGATTTTTTTTTAATTTTATTACATTAAAATTTTTCATGTACGCTGCTCCACAGACCTTAAAAGGCAGTCGGAACATTCAGGGCTTTGCTCTGATACGAGCAGTCTGGTTTGTTATTGCCATTCAGCAAATTCAGCTAGCACAGGAAACTGTCCATCAATTTGACTGATAACTCATTTCGAATTTCAAAAAATCATGATTCGATCATTTATATTAATTGCCAAACTGTTGACAATATTTTACTGTTAACGTAAATGAACGAAGGTTATTAACCTATAACTACCCCTTTTAACATTGAGTTTCAGTTTATGGCTCATTTCTTCAAGTAAAAACAGTGTCTAAAAAACTATTTAATCTGAGATGCTAAACAAAGCTGCTCTAAACTATCCGGACAAAACAAACAAAATTGAAATCTCAAACGTATTTTTTGTTCCGACTTTCGATACGAAAGTAACGGAATATTTGTTCTCGGGGTGGATTTTTTTTTGTTCAGACATTTCGACTTTTTAACTAGCCATTTTGGACGGAATTTTTTTATATCATTCAAAAGGTGTTGTTGTCCTGAGCTTAAATTTGAAAAGATATTTTTCCTGTGATCATTTTTGGTAAAGTTATGGAGGTTCAAATATTGCCATTTTGGCCAATTTGGGACAATTAACGCGCGATATATTTCGCGCTATTAACGAGTAAGCGGAGATTTAATCCGTCTTAGAGATTGATTTATTTGTAAAAAAAATTGTACAATAAATTTATACACTAATTGTAAAATATTTTTTTTTATATGATTTGTTTCAAGGAGCCAAATTCATCCTTTTGTTCTTTATATGGCGTGTGGGGGGATAATTTTTGTAAAAAAAAATAATTTTCAGAAAAAAAAATTTCAATTTAATTTCTTACATTTAATTTTATTAGGTCATTACTGCTCCATAAACCTTAGAAGGCAGTCGGAACATTCAGTGCTTCGCCCTGATACGAGCAGTCTTGTTTCAAATTGGTTAAGATTAATTCTTGTGAAATTTAAAGCATTGTTGTTTTCTTTCATTTTTTCTAAACTTGACCCAATTTGAGGAAAACACGTTTGAAATTTCAGATGTTCGTTTTTGTGTCCGGTCAATTTAAATCAGCAGTAGTTTGTGACCAACTAAATGCTCAAAGTCATCGATATTGCTATCAATTTGGCATTAACTATAAAACAAACAAAACATTTTCACAGCGTAGTTTTTGCTGTTTAGATATGTGAAGAAGCGTTCATCTCATCATAAGCGTTTTTTTCCGTAAGCGAAGAGTCAATCCGTCTTAGAAATCGTTCCAAATTGGTTAAAAGAAGCGTATTCACCATAATTGGTTTTTTACAAGGAGCAAAATCTATCCTTTTGTACTTTTTATGGCGTGTGGGGGGGTAATTTTCATTAAAAAATTTCAAGTTTTAGAAAAAAAATTTTTCATTTTATTTTTTCTTGCATTTAATTTCTTAATGTTCATACTGCTCCATAAACCTTAAAAGGCAGTTGGAACATTCAGGACTTTGCCCTGATACGAGCAGTCTTGTTTTTATTTGTGTCTGTAAAATAATGGGAAGTTGAACTGCAAGAACAAAAATGCAGTAAAAAGTTGTAATTTTTTTTCTTGATGTACAAAAATTCTTCCATTCAGGGTTTTTCTTATTAACACAGCCTGGTCGGAAAATTTGTGCATCTTAAAGAGCAACCGTCTATCCTTGTGTAGTTTTGTCTTAATTGCAGTTTTGTTTCCAATTTGTGGTAAAAAACTTAAAGCACAAACTAGAGGCTCATAATTGCTTGGGTCTTTTCTTTTTTAAGCTTAAATTAATAAATGAGGAAAATACAAAATTGGCAGAAATTTCTTTATATGAATTAACAAAACGTCACCTTCCAATCAGAAGAAACCTAATTCGAAATGAAAAATATGCTCCATTTTGTTCCAGGTTTTGAAATGAGTAAATCATACATCCCAGTCTAAAATTAGCGTGGATAAACATTACTTTTGGGTGTTTTTTTCCTCTAACATTCAGGCACTACAAAAAAAATTAATGTACTGTGGAACAAACCCGCGATTTGAGCTGCAAAGTAAAATTGAAAATTTTTTGTGATTTTGAGAAATTTTTGTTTCTCTGATTTTTTGGTCTCTATTTTTTTCTTGCTCGCGTCTTCTCATCGCACGATCTACGTTTGATTTAAGGCACTGAGACAAATATGAAAATTTTGGACAAAATTCATCTTTTTTCAAAATTTTTTTACTAATTATTTCAACTGACACCAAACGAAAACAAGACTGCTCGTATTAGGAGGAAGCCCTGAAAGTTCCGACTGCCTTTTAACGTTTATGGAGCAGTAATAACATAAACAACATAAAAAAATTAAAATAAATAAATTAAAATGAAACAAAATTTTTTTTCTAAAATTTGAAAATTTTTCTATGAAAATCATCCCCCCACAAGCCATATAAAACACAAAACAATAGTTTTCGCTCCTTGTAACAAATCAATAATGGCAAATAAGCTTCTTACAACCAATTTGGAACGATTTCTAAGGCGGATTTTTTCTCCGCTTACGCGTTAATAGCGCGAATTTATCGCGCGTTAAATGTCCCAAATTGGTCAAAATGGCCAAAATGGCAATCTTTAAACCCTCATAAATTTACGAAAAATGATCACAGGTAAAATATCTTTTCAAATTTAAGCTCAGGAGAACAATAGCTTGCGAATGATATAAAAAATTTCCGTCAAAAATGGCTAGTTAAAAAGTCGAAATTTGTCTGAAGAAAAAAACCCACCCCGAGCACAAATATTCCGTTACTTTTGTATCGAAAGTCGGAACAAAAATAATAAATAGAAGCTTACATCTTTGAAATTTTTTCCAGATTGTTTTCGACTGATCTTTTTTTTGATTTTGCAGCCGGTAATTTTCGTTTTTTTTTGCCCATTTTTATTTTAAAAAATTCTCCAGCAGAAGTTTTTAACGTTTACTGGCATGCATATCCTTCCAATTCAAACAGTAATTGGAGTGGTGCGCATGCCAAAAGATGAGATAGGCTTCCGCTGAAATTTTTTTTAAATTGGCAAAAAAAAAATATGGGTTTCTGTGTAGGTAGATCATAACTTATCCATTTTTCAGTATCATTGAGATGTCTGCAAAAAGTGCTGGGTTCTTAATTAATTAGTCGACAAAAATCATCAGGTTTCAGTCGAATGAAATAAATGACTATAAATTTGACTCAAATAGTCACTCATTTCATTACGAAAATACAATTTCTGCGATACTTTCAAAAAGATTCAAAAAAGATTCATAGAAACTGGCCATTACTTTTTTAATACGAATAATCGCAATTTTTTGAAATTACCAAAACAATCTGCACGTCTAATTCAACTCTTGTATCTCACTCTTGCAAAATGTACTAATTATCAGAAAAGTTTTGAGTTTCAGTTTCAAGTTCAAGGAACATTTCCCTAATGACATCGCTCTAGTGCAAATTGACCAGCCGGTCTTTGACTCTTCTCCCATTCTCCCGATGTGCATGGAACTGGTTCCCTATGGAGCTCAGAAACCTCTCCTTGGAGCCGTCGGATCAAATACCTCCCAAATACCTCGAAAACCCAGAGAGACCACTGGAGGTATGCCATAACCCGCATTGGAGTTCCATGAATAAAAATCGATTATAATTGAGTTTCCTTGTCAGTGTCCACAAAAGTGAAAACAAATCGATTATAATCAATTAAAAATGGATTATAATACTTTTATTTTTCGAGGCAGCAAAATCCTTTTTTTCATTCATTATAATCGATTTTTTTCACTTTTGTTCACACTGAGAATGAAACAAAATTATAATCAATTTTTTTCCACTTTACTGAGATGCGAATTTCAACGCACATAAAGTCTTTTCTACGTTTTAAACTAAAGTTGGTTACGCTGGTTACTTGTTGTTCAATTTAATTTTTTTCTTCCTAACTTTGATCTTTTTGTTACTTTTTTATGTTACTCTGTTAAATTACAATGTCAGTTTCGTCGAAAATTTTGTCGAACTTTTTTACGTAAAAAAAAGACAGACAAAAATAATAGGTCAATCATGCCGTTTTTCGGCACTTTTTGAAAAATTTTGATCAGAAAAATGCGTTTTTTTCCGGCGCGCGCTACCTCTCAAATTTAGTATACACTGGAGCCAAAGCCGCTTTTAGAACAATTTCGACATTTAGAAAAAATGTGGTCATTAAATGATTTTTAAGGGGGGACTCTTTGGGTCCAATCCCTGAGAGGAGGGGGCGTTCGCCCCCTCCTGAATCAGCCCGGCCTGCAGTAACCCAAAAAAAAACTTTTTTGTTTTCAACATCTGCAATCTGGCAGGGAAACATAACTAAAGTAAAAAATACGAAACAAGTTTGTAGGTTAAGCCCAAAATTTGAAATACAAATTCAAAAAGTGATTGACGATTTGACGGAGACATGTCAAGCTGAACATTTGGGAAATATTGGCTTAATTAGTACTCCAAGAATGAAGCTGCTGTTTTGATGTGTTGGATGGAGTGTAGGCCTACTTCAGACAGTCCATGTTCGCGTCCAACTCCAACCCCTACAGCTTCCACTGGTGTCGCGAGGACCACGTATGTGTAGAGAGTATCACAAAGGAAAGTATTCATATCTTTCATTATCTTCTCTGTTACCATATAGCCAAAAATAGTTTCTAACATTTACATGTAATTTTTTTTCAAAGAGGGGCTGAAAATTGACACGCTCAATATCATTGAGATTCCGTGTGAAAATTTAAGTGGAGTTATCATCATGATTATCAGAAAAATAACTGAAACCATTTCAAAACCTGCTTTGAAGGTCAAAAACTGTTGAACTGCTTTTAAAGTCAAGTTCAAGTACCTGTAACATCCAAAACCCTTTATGAGCACATAAATTTTAATCAACATAGTTAAAATTAGGATACGACAATGCTTTATTTTACCAAGTTAAGCTATATCGATATCGTGGATTTAGAAAAAATGTAAATGAAAGAAGAAGATGATAAAATGAAGGGATCCTCAATCTGTCGCTATGACGACAGCAGTCCCCTGTACGCGTTCAAGTGTGGCACCACCGAACCCCAGTGTCTGCACGGGGTGGCCAGTTACGAGCGGGCAAGAGCAGGCACCCCTTCCAATGAGTGCACGGGGGAAGTTTCTTCGCCAATGTGCCCAAAATCTACCAATGGATGGCGGACTTGATGGTTGAAGACCTCATGAGAACAATGGTACTACAATTAAAAAGGAGAGATGACACTCCCTAAAGAGGAGGGATGACCAAGATGATAATCCTCCCTTTCGTTTTTTCACACTAATGTTATGTCAAACACTTTAATTATAAAAAATAGAAGACGAAATTTTGACAAAGAAGACGAAATTTTATCGTATGAAAACTATCGAGAGCAAAGTTTTTTACGTTAAAAAACTTCACGTAGGGGCTGTGTTATGCTTTTGCTTTTCTTTAGATGGTGTTACAAACCTAATTTTCTTCGCGAATTAAAATGAGAAACGAAATAATTATCAGTAACGCTCAGCTCTGATAGAGATTCCGAAACTGTTCTCACCAAAACAATTGAATTTCCACATTCTAAACCCGCAGACTAGACTGCCTTCCAAAAAACAAGAATGCTTATCATACAATTCACTAACGAGAACTTTGGGGAAAAATTAATTAATTATTATACCTGGAATTTAATTGACTAAAATTTCCCAGAAGTTGTTTTTCTCAAATTAAACAGTTAAATAACATGAAAAATGAATTTTTAATAACAGCTCTAAAGGCTCTAAAAAGATTAGTATCATTATTCAGAAATATAAATACGTATTAATCAGAAGTCTAGATGCTAGTCATCTAATTTTTGTTGACTGAAATTGTATGGTAAATATTTTAAATGGTTTCAAAAATAGACGATTGATCAAAAAACTAAGTATCAATTGAAATTGCATGCAAAGTATTACATTTGTAATAACAGGGTAGATGACAAAAAACGTTTTTGAGCAATAAAAAACATTGGTTTTTTGCTAGAATCATGAACCGCTTCAACGAGAATCATGAACAAAAGCGCTTCATGATTCTCGCGAAAAACCAATGTTTTTTATTGCACAAAAACTTTCTTTTTCATCTACGATATTTTTACAAATGTAAAACTTTGCATGCATTTTCAATTGATACTTAGTTTTTTGATCATTCGTATATTTTTGAAACCATCTAAAATATTTACCAAACAACTTCAGTCAACAAAAAATGGATGACTAGCATCTAGACTTCTGATGAATACGTATTTGAATTTCTGAATAATTCTAGTAGTTTTTTGGAGCCTTTAGAGTTGTTAATAAAAATTCATTTTTCACTCTTTTATGTTATCTTACCTAAAAATGCATTTTTTCCCAAAAATCCTCAAAATGCTTTTTTTGGCCTGTTTTTTCAAAAAAATTGCTTGGGTCTAAATAGTGATTTGGGAGAAGTAAAAAAGAAATTTTTTTGAAGATTTTGAATTTTTTTTTTGAAAATCTGCCGACCCCCCCCCCCCCCCCCCCCCGTCGATAAAAGTCCCTAGATTTGCCCCTGTTTGACATACCTAATCTTCAATTTACATTTGATTTTGCTTAAATCAATTTGGTTGCGCGGCAACCGTCTATACTTATAGTACTATCGTTTCACGAAGTTTTGCGCAGGGTCGGTTTTTTATCCAGTTTGACTACCACAAAACGAGCTTTTAGGTTGTTAAGTGTGATAACATATTTAAATCCTTTCATACTTGATTTGGAATCCAAATAAAAATTTTTAAAAAATCGATTCAACCTAAGCTCATGTATTGTATTAATTTCCTAACTTGTTTCCATACACGACTCTAATTGCAACAATTTGTGATATTATCAGCCTAATGCAAAGTATATCACTTTGTACTCAACATAGCGTGGGGGGCTTGATTTTCAAATAAATCTCAAAAATTTGTTGTTTTCTTTTTGTGAAAACTTTATCCATTTTTTGACAGCGAAGACTCCTCCATTGACCTTGAAAGATATTCGGAACATTCAGGTATTTCCGTGTTCACAACTTTCCGTGTTCACAACTTTCCGTGTTCACAACTTTCCGTGTTCACAATTTTATCTTTTAGTGTCGCAACTTCAGCGCCAATATTACTTATTTTGTTATTTTGAAGGGGGAGCTTTTTTTTGGCCTGTTTTTTCAAAATTTTGCCTGCCGCACAGAAACTTTGGCCAAAAAACAGGGTCTTTTTAGTGCTTTGGGATAGCTCGGAGAACCTAAAAAAAAGGGTCGACGAAAAATTCTACATCCGCCCCTGCCTCAAACCTTTAAAATTTTTAAAAAATTGATTCAACCTAAGCTCATGTATTGTATTAATTTCCTAACTTGTTTCCATACACGACTCTAATTGCAACAATTTCTGATATTATCAGCCTAATGCAAAGTATATCACTTTGTACTCAACATAGCGTGGGGGGCTTGATTTTCAAATAAATCTCAAAAATTTGTTGTTTTCTTTTTTTGAAAACTTTATCCATTTTTTGACAGCGAAGACTCCTCCATTGACCTTGAAAGATATTCGGAACATTCAGGTATTTCCGTGTTCACAACTTTCCGTGTTCACAATTTTATCTTTTAGTGTCGCAACTTCATCGCCCATTTTGCTTTAAAAGTTTTGTAGCAGAGTATGCGCAAAAAAAAAATATTGTTTCTCAAAACATTCATTTCTTATGTTTCGTACTCCTTCTTTTGAGGGAAGGCAAATTTTGAAGAGGCGGACGACTCTTTTTTGGGGATTTGACCACCTGCCGACCCAAAGGGTCCCCACTTTGTACTATTTTGAGATATCCATTTTTGGCTGATGGACCCTAAAGTTTTTCAAAAGGCGCCTTCAGCGCCAATATTACTTATTTTGTTATTTTGAAGGGGGGGCTTTTTTTTGGCCTGTTTTTTCAAATTTTTGCCTGCCGCACAGAAAATTTGGCCAAAAAACAGGGTCTTTTAAGTGCTTTGGGATAGCTCGGAGAACCTAAAAAAAGGGTCGACGAAAAATTCTACATCCGCCCCTGCCTCGAACCTTTAAAATCTAACTAATATACATTTCGTTCCAATAACTATCAAAAAACTCGTGATCAAAAGTAGCCAATTGGGGCAGTCTGTATCAATGGGAATGCGATGCAATTCCAATTTAAAACGAATGCGTAGGCGGTGCTTTTACCTAAACTTTCCTCAGTTTAAGCAGACGCACAATATCTTGTTCAAGTATTGCACCAGAAAGTTTTAAATCAATTGTACTTAATTGCTTGCTTGTTGTTTAAAGTTTTTAATTTTTTTTGCTTCAATTAATAAACTATTAAGTTGAAAAACGAATTAGAGAAGTTAAGGTTCAAACGGTTATTAAATTTTTGCCATGATACAAAGCCATATAAGACTTCCACTCATTGCTCAGTCTCATTTTGGTAATAAAAAAGCAGAACAAAACTTTCAACAGGTTCCCATTAAATCTTCCATCAATTGTTTTTACGCTAACACTTTCATAATCCCAGTCACTGCAGCCATTCTATTTTTTAAACAAGACCTAAGACTGAAATTTTACTATCACAATTAGGTTTGAGAAAGTGTCAGGCTCGGTGAATAACATATTGTGTCTTTTGATCAGCGACGGGAGCGAATAATGTCAAAAAAATTCCAAGGCAAAACAATCAAAGATATGGCTAACTGTGAATTCACTGCGGTCAACATGGTCTGAATATATCAAGATTTGCCAATCACCGTCTGAATGAACATTTGTTTTTCACCTTCTGAGAGAAAAAAAACTTCACATACCATTTTTTGGGATCTCTTCATCAAAACATGGCATCATGTTTTTGAGATTTTCAACAGTATTTTGATTTTAATAACTAAAAAACTGATTTTTTTTTTTTTCAAATTCTTCTCAGTTTCAAAGTTTCAACTTTGTTCGTTGTTCGACTGAATATTAATTTTAAATTTGTGATGTTAATATGCAAAGTATGAAAAACAAATCTCTTAAAACTTGTTATGATGTTAGCCGTGCCAAGCTTCCTTGAATCATTTAATTCTTAAATTGTTTTCTTAAGTTGAGTTTTAAATGTGGCGGAAGGCGAGAGATTAATATTTTATCCAAGCTTGCTTAAACTGCATTAATTGAACAGGTTGGGCGCGAAACTAGGTATGATCAACAGTTGAATTAGAGAGCGATTAAAGAGTAGCAAATCAACTTTTTATATATGGAAAGTTAATCGCGTGTTGAGATCTGATCTCGTGATATGACATCGCGCGATATTGCGTGACATTGTGCGATATCCAATCATGTTCTTAATTTGAACCAAAAAACGGGAAGTGACTTCTTTATAAAGTGAGACGTCTTTCCTCCGAAACTTAACACTCCTGCTTTCAAAATAGTTAGTGCATCATGGCCTGCAGTAAGATGGAGGTTCAGCTTTACCAAGTCCCATACGAAGTTTGTTGAGAACAATATCAGTTTTTTTCTGTCCTAGCTCAAATCTCCTGTTTAATTTGCCTGCTCTGCCTTCAGACTTTCTACTCTTTACTATCTTTGAACCTAACTTCATGTCCAGGCTCTGAAACTTCTCAACCTCGCATTAGTTTCTCGACTAATCCTTAGCTCGTTCATCTAATGACGTTTTAGTTTTTGAATGGGCTCTAGACTAATTCTTCAGCTCAACTTTTTTCATTTTATCATCGACATTTATCATTAGGTTCTCACTTTAATCTCTAAAATTCTCAACCTTCTCTTCCTATCTTTTTGCAAAATTAAGTCTTCTGACTTGAACCCTGAAGAGCTGTTCCACTTTATCAACCTTTCATTTTTCGTGATTTCGGAATCCTAATATTTTCCAAATAAAAAACTTTCTTCGCTCACTTAGAGGATAAATGGTCCCATTTCCTTGCTCAATCGGAGCAGATATTTTTGAACCTTACATGAACTCTCAACAATCACGGCAACCACAAGAACATTTTTTTGAGAGAAAAATTTAGGTACAGCTAAATTTTACACAAATACCAAACACAGCAGAATCACTACAAAAGACAATGAATCCATACTTTATGGGCGTATCATGTATAACATCCGAAAAACCACTCGTGATTTTTACAGGAACAGCTTTTGAATACTCAGTAGAAGACTATTTTAATGATGTTACATCAAATTCAATCTTAAATATAGGCGCAAATCTTATAAACACACCTCTGCATCAAAATTGAATACATAGACGAACAGTATTAATCCAAGCCACCCTCGATGGCGCAGCTAAAAAATAGTTTTGAGTTTTATCTATAGAAATTAAATCCGATTGGCACAAATATTTTCAAAAATGTTTGACACTGAACGAAACAAATATCATCAAAAAGTTTTATGCAACGAAATACGTAGACTCCCGAAGGAAACAATAAAACAACTAGCAGTAAGAAAAAAAATTCTTGTACGAAAGGCTTATTCTCTTGAAACACATGATAGAGCATGCATATGAAATAGACTATGAATTCCTATCAAAATGATTTTTATCAGTTTAAATCCTCAAGAACTAAATAATAACCAAGATAACACGAACTATTTTCCACATACAATTAAAAACAGCTAAAGCATGAACAGTTTATACCAAAACACAGTAAATAAAGTAGCAGAACCAAAAAAAAAAATTTTGATAAACCCACTACTTTTAGAAAGTCCGAAAAAAAAATTTCAACCACCAGATCTTGAAATAGATTTTTTATTTTACTCTGGCTCAGAATCAAACATTATCAACATCTCCACATGGAATAAAATCCAAAGTCTAAAGCCAAAACTTTCCCCTTCAAAAACTTCTTGCAACTAGCCACAGCACAAGGTACAAGTTTAACATTATGGAAAAATTCGATTATTCCTAAAATCAACACGAACAATGGAACAAGATAAAAACTCTACTTAAACCTTTCAAACAAATGATTTTGCTCCAAAAACCGCTTTATCTCCTCCTCTAGTAAGTCTTATGACTGACACCATGTTTTCTATTTTTTCTGGCACACATTTTTTTAAATTTGCCTGAAAGTATCTCACTGTAAAATCAATTTTTCCTTTACCTAAAACATTAGACTCCGTTTTGTTAGCGTTTTCAACAGATTTGCTGAGACTCTCGTCCAGTTCAACAAATAAATTCCTATCTCTTACCATACTGAAAGTTGCGCTTGAATTTATAACTAAGTCACCATCGACTCTAGTGGCCCAGATGTAAAAGCCAAATCAAATTTCATTTCTGTCAGTCAACTGATGCTCATCTCTTACGCTTTTCTCTCGAAATCTTAATCACAATCCCTAGTTATGTGTCCTAATTCTAAGCAGTTGAAATTTTTCACAGGATGTCTATTACTGGATGATAGTTTAGATCTACAATGAGCTGCTTTTTTTTTGCACCTAAAACACGTTTTTGCCCTAGAAATAAACGAATGTTCAGTCTCCTACTTCTCATTCTTTTGATCAATTCCAAAATTTAACTAATGTTTTCTTAATTTTTATCAAATTTTCTCAATTTAATCAGCGTAGAAAAAGTTTTGAGCTCTTATGGCAGGCCTTTAAGAATGATTGACAGAAACATCTTTTCAATTGGCCCTCGTCTACTTCATCTACATTATACTGCAGCTCCTCGGCTCTAGATATATTTTCGACTACATTCTCGGTAGCTCATAATTTTATCGAGTTTAAATCTGAAATCAAGTGCTGCAGTCTCCGTCTCTCGGCACTCTTAAACTTTTTCTGCAAAATTTCCCAAGCTTTACTTTCCTTGCTTTTATGAGGTCTTAAAAACGAGTTTTTTGTCTAAACACTGGACCAACTCATAGCAAACATGCAATCAATTTTCATCTAAAATTTCTTTCTTTTTTTCTTTAAGATGCTTGTCTCTGTTCTACAGTAGGATTATTCCTAAAACTTCATGCAAAGTCTCTCTCATCTTCTTCTCTATTGATAATTTTATTCAGTTTAGAATGTAAAATTCTAGCCTCAAATTGCTCTGCAAAGTGCAAAAAAAAACGTCTTCTTATCCTGATAACATGGTTCTTTCTGATTTATCTTTTTTAAACTTAAACCGTATTGCTCTGAATAAATAGTTTATGCTCCACGTACTTTTCAGTGTCAAAAATTCATTCTAAATTATATCAGCAAACACACTGCATTGCATAATATAGGTAAGCATGTTTCTCATAACCTAAGTCTGACGCAAAATCCAACGATAAGCGTATCGAACAAAACATATCGAGATTCAGCGTACCGAGATTCAACAAAGCTTAAGTTTTCTTCACAGACTTCATACATAGCAAAACAAATAAGCAAAACAGAATTTGGATGATTTTTTGTGGAATTTCTTTTCATTAAATCAGGTTCGAGTTCAGATCTCGCAGTGACGGTTTAAGCATCACCAAAATATCTAAAATTTTATAAAACACCACATCAATTGAATTATCAAATTGAACAGTTCGCCAGTTTTTATCTACCACTTTCTCTTTCTCTCTCTCTCTCTCTCTCTCTCTCTCTCCCACTGTGTGTGGATCTCTTTCTCTCGTAAGCTTCTTTCACCTTTCTTGTGACTCCAGACTTCACTGATCACTGATTCTCTCAATGCCCTGTCTCAATGGCTCTTCATTTTTCTCTGTTGTCCATCTACGAGTTCACTATCTTCTTTGGAACATTTTGTTTGAGATCTGAACTCGTAATATGACATCGCGCGATATCGTGTCACATCGTGCGATATCCGATCATGTTCTTATTTTAAATCAAAAAGTCAGAAGTGACTTCTTTATAAAGTGAGAAGTCATTTCTCCGAAACTTCACCATACTAACTGCTTGTCAAAATCATTTACTTTTCGCCCGTTTCATTTAACGTTAAATTATTGTTTCGACGATTTGTTTCTTGTCTTTGAAAGAACCAGTTCTGTACATTTAGAAAAACTGTCAAGTGAGAAAGTCAATTGCGAAAGTAATGAGAAATTTCTGACCAATTTACACTAAAGGGTGGAATTAAAGATATAGGTTTCACCCTCATACTTTAATCAGGTTGTTCATTAAACTACCTCAAGTTCTGTTTTCTTCAAAATATTTTTAATAAATAAGGCTTTGAAAAAAATTTTGCTTACTTTTAAAGTGCAGAAAAAATATTTATAATTCCGATTGAAAAATAAAATCCTTAAGCAAAGTCTGGCAGGTTTGCACTTGGCCAAAGGTAAAAAAAACTAATCACTACTGAAGTTGTTTACTTCCGACACTTCAAGGCAGTAACTATTTATATAAGCTCAGATATTTTTTTCAGAATTTTGAAGAAAAAACTGAATATTCAAGCTTAGGTTTGTGTTCCGAACACTGAGGAACTTTGTATTCGGGTGCGATTTAGGTTTTTTTTGCATATCCTTTTCCACGCAAAATCAGGTACCACAATTTATGATTGGACTGGGTTGAGTAATACATCTTATTTAAACTTATTCAGTCATTCTTTGAACCACTTTTAAAAAATTCCAAAAAAAATCCCAGTGTCGAGAAAAACTGATTTGAAATTTTTGATTTTTTTTGTCTTAATTCGATTAAATAAAGAAAGCGAGCAGGCTTACAAGCTGAATTATTCCTAATTTAAGAGCTTAATCATAAGTTAGTAAACTAGTTTTTAGAGATTTTAGCGTCTTTTTGGGAACTGAAAACGTCAAAAAATTCAAAAATTATCTGCGAAATCTTTGTTAGTTTTTCTAGACCTTTTTCTGCAAAAAAAATAATTTTTTTTTACTATAGTCTTCTAATTTGCCTAAATTATCTTTTCATGGCAGATTTTTTCAACTTACCAAGCTCTAACTAAGATCCTATGATCGCACCAAAAAACTTCACTAATTTTTGGTGTTCTAAAGACTATGGTCGGAACATTCTGTGCTACTTGCGCAGTAACCGGCTATCTTTTTTTCTATTTAGTCAATTTCTAATTTTGTATTAAAAAGTTTTGTTGATGGAAGTTTTTCATAGCATCTGAAAAAGAATGGAAGTCAAAAGACAAAAAAAGTCACGTGTGATCAGTTTTTGGAATGTTACGGGGGTTTCAAATTTTTTAGTTTGTCCAACTTAACAAATAAACGGGATATTCAACGCTCGAAATGTTGGGTTCTTATTACGCGCTCAAGTGGCAAATCAGTGCATTCCAAACTGATTCGAAGAAAATCATTTCGTCTATTTATAGGATGCGAGGCGCTAAATACATATCTTTGCAATTTACATTAGAGTTTAAACTTCAGGAAAAAATTAGAAGGAATTTTTCTTTCTTTTTGGTCAATTTTCATAGAAAAATTTATTTTAATCAGCGCTGAAATTCAGTTAGAATGAACCTTCAGGGTCTCGTCTTGATATACAAGTGGTATCTTTATTTTTAAATTTCAATCGGAAGTCGAAATATTTTTTTCAAAAAAAAAGAAATCGAAAACCCTCTGAAGATATCGTCTCCTTGAGATCTAAAAAAAAAATAATTTTCAGCGCCCCGTTTTTCATAATCTTTTTTGATATCCGTTTCCAAAGGTTTATCTATGATACTGAAAGCGTAATGCAAGTCATTTGTGCATGGCGGTTTCTCCTGCACTCAAAATAATTTACACCCTAATGTATCCCAATACGACTCAAATTAAACCACTAATTATTTGATATCGGATGTTGGTAGAAAAAAACCAATAAACATTCAAAACTATGATTTGTTAGCCGTTTTTTTCAAACAAAATTTCCAATTTTTTTTTATTAGCAATGGAAACATGCAAAAGTGTGGTCACTAAATAATTTAGATACGATTACTTCACTGCTTTTTGATAGACTATTTGCACTCTTCATATGCAATTTCAACGAGTTTAACATTAAAGTTATCTCTAACCTGCCTAACATTAATTCATGATGATTTATATATAATTATGCGATGCATTTCAAAGACATGAGAAAGCGGAACAATTCTTTTTCAATGTGTTTTCATTCTCCAAATTTTTTAGACAATTTTAATTCGATTAGATTAAAAACTGTCTTTCGAAAATTTTTGCGTGTTCTAATGAAATCTTACGGAAACAAATTTTTTGTGTAATTCAAATGTTTTGACGAAGTTAAATTTATGCATCTCAGTTTATTAGTTATCTTTGGAGGCAAAAAACCCACTTCCAAAATGAAAATTTTGTATAATGAACAAATGCAAAAAATTTCTTATGTTTTAAAAATTTCTTATGTTTTAAAAATTTCAATAGATAAGCATCACTTCGCAAAAATTTCGAGAACCAAAAAAGTTGACTCAATAAGTTAACCCGTGGTTTCTTAAATAGGCCTGAAAAGATAATATTTTTATGAAAAATGCTAAATTATAGTGAAAACAAAGCTACAGTACCTGAAAAGTGTAGTAAAGTTGGATATGAATTTCATTCATTCTAAAGGAGAACCATTTAGAACTTTTTTCTATACTTTAAAAAACTTCGGAAAGCAAAAAAAGGCCAAAAAAGTTTTTTATAAAATCAATTCTCACTCACATTTTTTTGAGGTACTTATATTTGGAAAAAAATACCCAAAAAATGAAAAAGGAGACCCCTGCGATCAAATCCATGACTTATTCAGGAAATACAACACGATGCTAATATACCATATTCTGACTATATTTAAAACTGCTGACGGTAGAAAACTCTAGGGAACTGAATATGAGGACTAAACAAAAATTTGAAAAATGTTAATTTCTTAATATAAAGTAATGAAAACGCTACAGCTCAAAAACTTCACTCTGCTCCTGAATAAACTCCTAATTGCAATTTAAAACCTTAAGTTAGAGTATCCATTAATACAGTCACAGGACAGAAGTTGTAAATCTTAATTTTAGCCAATAAATTGAACCAAAACTTTTTCATGTTTCTGCTAACTTCTCAACAGCTATTGAATATTCAAGGTTGAAACTTTGAAATAAAATGGATGAATTTGTTCCAAAGATTTTAAACGGATAAAAACCATAGAACATTTTTTTCATGCGTCGTTTTAGTGCTTAAAAGTCCCCGCAAACAGCAAAAGTAGTTTCAATTGCTGAACTTGAAAGATATCGTTGGAAAGCTAAGAATAGCAGCTAGGTCTCTGGAGAAAAAAAACAGCTCAGCGATAAAAATAAATCTGACTTAGATTTTTGCCATTTAACAACACAAGTTGCTGAATTTTCAGCTAACTTTATTCTTCTGTCTAAGAACTTAGCAAAATTTTGTTTCGGTTTTACTTGAAAAGAAATTCAGCTGAAATCTTGAGCTTTCAAACGATTACTTTCAAGTCCAATATTTCAAACTGCTTTTGTTGCTTACGGGAACTTTTCGGCACTAAGAACATCTCTTTGACGCCCTGTGATTGAAGCGCCAACGACGACTTGAAAACAACATTTTACGGTTTCTTTTCCGGCTATATTATTTAAAAACTGTTTCATCCATCATAATTCAAAGTTTTTGACCGTGAATATTTGCAGAGAAAACAAAATAAACGTGAAAACATTTGTGAACGTTTTATCGCCTGAAAACTAAAAGTTGAAACTTCTATGTCCCGTATTTGTAGTTCGACTTGGTATAAGCAAAACACGAAAACTTCATTTGAAAAATTTGGAGTAATTTTTTTTCCTGTCATAGAGAATTTGTTTCGCACATACTGGAAGCTACTTTGAACTACCAACATCATTTTTCTGAAAACATACAAATATACACAATACGCATTACACACAATCTTGAAAAATGGGTCTTTTAAACTCCGTTATTAACTTAAGTTATCTTTTCACTCTATAGGGTTAGATTCAAAAAATGAAGCAAAATAATAGGGTTCCCCCAATAAGTGTATCCATCCGACCTTCCCACCACAGTTCACTTTCATCAATATGTCGCTGATCTGCAAATTCTCTGTGTTCACGAACATTTCCTCGATGAAGTGTCCATTGATTGGACACTTCTGCTGGTCAAAGATAGCCCTGGAGTAGCTTTGGTCGAAAAGGTTTTGCTGGAATTCGGTCAGGTCCCCGACTATTGAAACTGGGTCGTACTGCTTCCACAATCCGGGAAGAAAGGACTCTAAAATGATTGAGCCTTTTATGATTTGAGGTGGTGCTATCAACGATAGCACCATCACAGGATTTTTCAATTCAACTCGTCAGTTATTTCATATTTTGATATTTTCATTGCACGTTTTTTTTTGTCTTAGAAATTTTTGGCAAAGCTTCTCAGCCGCTCACTCATTTTTGAGAAAACGTTACCTCATTGCCACTTTGTAAACTTTGGGCGCTTAAAGGTCAAATATTTAACTCACCTGCAAGCCCATCATACACATCATCTGCAAAAAAAGGTAGAATATTTAAATTTTTCAGCAGAAAAAGCCAAGATTGAAGATTTTTCAATTCCAAATTTACCTTGAGTGTTATATGAAGGTATCGCAAGACAGCTGAGACATATAGCCAGAGTTGTTATATAAGTCATAATATAAAATCGAATTGATAGTTAGCGGAAGAAAAAAACGAACTCAATATTATGATAATGCAACTGAATGTTACATAAGACTTAAAAGGGTTACTGACTCGGATCTTGTCTGTTACTGAATGTAATTTTAGCTAATTTCAGATTTTTGGAAATGCGAAGAAAACTCATCAAAGAATGATGAAGCAAATGAAGAGAGGCGGCTCTCTCAAAATTCTAGTTTGTTGGGATTTAAAAACGAGTCAACGCGTTTGAATTGGTAAAATTCTATTTTTGTAAAAGAAAAATTTAATCAAAAGCAGAGACTGTTTAGATGAGAAAAGAACATGAAAATTGCCAAAATTGGAAAAGCTATTAAACTGTCTCTGGACTTTATCGCTCTTTTTGATTATTTTGGCAATCGCATTTCCACAAAGAGATGAAAAAAGCACAATGATAAAACATCGAAAAAATGGAAAAACACCGATGATTCAAATCAGTTTAAGTAATTAAAATAAAATCGAATAAAAAGATGACAATGGAAAATTTCTTTCTTCTCAAACGGTAAACAAGACTGCTCGTATCAGGGCGAAGCCCTGAATGTTCCGACTGCCTTTTAAGGTCTATGTAGCAGTAATAACATGAAAAAACTGAATTTATAAAAATTAAAAAAAAAACTTTGTAATAAAAAAAATAAAAAAATTTTTAAAAAAAGTGTTAATTGTCCCAAATTGGCCGAAATGGCAATCTTTAAACCCCCATAATTTTACGAAAAACGATCACAGGTAAAAATATCTTTTCAAATTTAAGCTCAGGGCAACAATAGTTTTCGAATGATATAAGAAAATTCCGTCAAAAATGGCTAGTTAAAAAGTCGAAATTTGTCTGAAGAAAAAAAACCCACCCCGAGCACAAATATTCCGTTACTTTCGTTACGAAAGTCGGAACAAAAAGATCTGCCGGATAAAAGAATCCATAATAGACTAACACGATTCCTAATCTTTTAAAATCTTGTAAGGCTTCTACAGGAAATATGCTTTTCTAATAAGATCTCACAACCGAGGATTTGGCGTGATCTTGAATGTTACTTTTTTATATACTACCGCAGGGGCGGGCTTAGGGTTTTTTCGAGATGGGAAGATAATTTTAAAAAATATGAAGTTCTGTCATTTTTAGGTCGACCAAAATGATTTTCCGAGCTGGCGTTACAACAACATTTTGGCTGCCTGATTTGAAGAATTTGTGACTTTTTTCATAAAGAAGAATGTTTAGCTTTCTGTTAATGTAGTATTGAGATTAAGTGGAAGAAAATATTTTTCATTAAAACAATGTTAAGCTTTTTGTTAATGAAGGATTCAGTTGAAAGTCCTTGCAGAAAAAAGCTATTTTGATATTTTCTTGATACTTTTTTACATATCAAGAACCTCCTTGATAACTTTTTACACCAGTCCAACAACTGTTCGACTAGATTAAAAACAGCTAACTGAATAAGGTTGAAACAAGCTGGTAAATATAAGCCGAAATCATCCCCTTTGTTACTACTTCATTGCATCCTTTTTTCTTGCAATGAATTTTTAGCGTCATTAATTATTCAAGGGATTCCGCTATAAAAAATGCAATATATGGAGCAAAACATTTAAGTGACATGCCAAGTGGTAGTATTTTGCTTAAAATCAGTATCTCGCTATTTGCTTCAAAATTTTGCTAATTTAAATTTCGATTTTGACCTCTAAATCATTTGGTAAATGCACAAAGAAAACAAAGTTACTTTTGAGAACGTTTCATTGCTTTGTTTGAAATCTATAATCAATAAACTCTTTTCTGTAAATAATCTGTTTTATAATAATCAAAATCGGAATCAATATTTCTAACACAACATTAACATGATAATAAGACTTGGTAATCTTTTGGTCGTTGCTGTTTTTACTGCTGCTGTGCCTTATAACTTGCTTAACCAAATCCAGTCAAAACCTACTAATATAAGTAGCTCTAAAAAATCGTTGATTATCAATGGGTTCCATGCAGTGAGTCAAAGACCATTCTTCGCTCTTGTGCGCATACAGGATGCAGCAGACTACTGTGGGGCAACTATAATTCACAAGTTTTGGGTCATCACTGCTGGACATTGCATAAGCACTGCAGCTCGTAAGGTTTTCACAATCAACATTGTTAGCGTTACTATGAAAATAGTAGTGATCCATAGTAGTGCTTAGTAGTCCATAATGAGCAACTAGTCCATAGTCAACACTCAAAACATATCCAAACAAGATAAGCCGGTAACTGTGCAAGTAGCAAAGAATGTTCCGACCAAGTCTTTAAAAAGTACAAAAAAAAGGTTTTTCAAATTAGTATCTTTTTTTTTCTACGTGGTGTGATAGAAAAATCTGAACAAAAAAGTACATTTTAGGCATATTCGTCGGTCATAGTACAACAAGGAAATTGATTAGCAGTTTTGCTAGAAATATGATTAGAACATCAAAAAAAATCGAAAGTTGAAATTCAGAAGTTTTCGATTCCCAAATTTTTGCTAAAAAAATCAAAAACATACTTTTACTTGACTAAAACTATCAAATTCAGTATAAATAGGCTATTTTAAATGCCTGCTAGCTCGCCTATACTTGATCAAAAGTAGACGAAAAATCAAAAATTGCAAACCGGTTTTTTTTTTTGACACTGAAAAAAATGTTAGAGAATTTTTTTCTGTGACTCGCGTCAGGACTAAAAGTCTTAATATAATACATTACTCAATTCTCTTGATAATTATTTGTGGTAGCTAGTTTTGCGTGGAAAGCAAAAAAAAAGAGAAAAAAAAAGAAAAAAAACTGAAACACACCCGAGGTTCCTTTTAAAAAGAGTAATAGGCTGCCTGCCTGCTCGCTCTAAAATGAGATCCTAATTTCGATTATATACTGTGTTACTTTTGGGCTATGATTGAAGTTGGTTTGTCCCCGCAATGATGTTCCATGAATATAAATCAATTATAATGGATTTTCATGGTATGTTTCCATACAGTTCTGAAATTATCGATAATAATGCGTTTAATAGGCGATTATAAAACAAAGACAAGACTGCTCGTATCAGGGCGAAGCCCTGAATGTTCCGACTGCTTTTTAAGGTTTATGGAGCAGCAGTAATAACATAAAAAATTAAATGAAATAAAATACAATGAAAATTTTTTTTCTTCTAAAATTTGAAATTTTTTATGAAAATCATCCCCCACATGCCATATAAAGTACAAAAAGATATATTTCGTTCCTTTAAACAAATCAATTGTGGCAACTAAGCTTCGTTCAACCAATTTGGAACGATTTATAAGACGGATTAAATCTCCGCTTACGCGTTAATAGCGTGAAATCTATCGCGCGTTAATTGTCCCAAATTGGTCAAAATGGCCAAAATGGCAATCTTTAAACCCTCATAACTTTACGAAAAATGATCACAGGTGAAATATCTTTTCAAATTCAAGCTCAGGACAACAATGGCTTTCGAATGATATTAAAAAATTCCGTCAAAAATGGCTAGTTAAAAAGTCGAAATTTGTCTGAAGAAGAAAAAAAACCCACCCCGAGCACAAATATTCCGTTACTTTCGTATCGAAAGTCGGAACAAAAAGAGAAATCAGTTTAATCCTTTAGATGGATTATAATGGACTATAATAGATTTTTTTGAGTAAGAACCTAGATGTTCCAATATCTTAAAATCAAATATTCAATACTTGAATGTTGCAATTGCCAAAATGTGTTTTACGTTTGGCTACACCAAAAAGTTGAGTTGTTTTCTACCTGTCTTTTTTCTACTTGTCTCCTTCTCCCCTAAATACTAACTCCCATCATTCTTAAAAGTTACTCAACATTTGTTCACTTACCACCACCTCCCCTCCCATCATTTACCTCTTTCTTATATTTACCGTAAAATACATGAAGAATAACGTACGCGTGCCTCCCTTCCCCCTTAAAATGCACACATGCCTTTAACAACCCCCGCCTTTCATATTTCTACGCCCTCCTCTCAAAAAAGGAAGGGAGGTGTGTGCGTGGGGGTTCGGTAGCTGAGAAAGGGATATGTAAGAACCAGGTGGCGGGAATAGGTGGAGGAGTAGGTGGGGATTAGGTGGAGGAATAGATGGTGGGGATAACTTGTGGTGGCGTAGGTGCAGGTGGTTTGGTGGGTTGGGGAAGGGGCGGAGTGAGGGTAGGTGAAAGAATATGGTTTATCAAAATTTAACTAACGGCGAGTTGGTTTAGAAGCCGTTTAGGCTGTAAGTAATGCAGAAAAAGCTGTAAATTTTGCAGAAAATTTGGCAAAACTTATGCAGATTATAATCCATTTAATCCATTATAATGGATTTTAAATGGATTAAAATAGAGTTTTTTTTTCTGTAAAAATAATGGGTTATAATGGATCATGATCGATTGCGTGGTCCCAAAGTGTAATTATAATCGACTACAATGCCGACATTTCTGACCACGAAAGCTGATTATAAGCAGTTTTATCCATAGAAACTCACTGCGGGTCATTTCATCATCATTTGTCCAGGCAGACGATACATTTTTTACCGATGGAATGTTCGGAATCAATCTGCGATTACTGAAACTTGTTTTTGGGATGCTTTCATCTTACAAGGGTGATCAAAATTGTTTTGGCAGTAAATTGGACAATTTGTCCTAATAAACTCGGAAAAACATTGCATCACACGGGCTCTTATCCCTAACGCCGCTCATTGTCCCTGAAACTTGTCTCTAAAATTGATGTTTTCACGCTGACCAAAACGTCTGACGGATAAATGTACCGTATAAATAATTATTGTTCCGTCTTCGTAACGAATGTAACGGAATATTTGTGCTCGGGGTGGGTTCTTTTTTCTCGTAGACAAATTTCCACATTTTAACTAGCCATTTTTGACGGAATTTTCTTATATCATTCGAAAACTATTTTTGTCCTGAGCTTAAGTTTGAAAAGATATTTCACCTGTGATCATTTTTGGTAAAGTTAGGGGGGTTAAAGATTGCCAATTAGGCCAATTAGGGACAATTAACTCGAAATATTTTCGCGCTATTAACGCGTAAGCGGAGATTTAATCGGTCTTAGAAATCGTTCCAAGTTTGTTCAAGGAAGCTTATTTTCCATAATTGATTTGTTGCAAGGAGCGTAATATATCCTTTTGACTTCAAATGGCGTGTGGGAGAATGATGTTCAAA